>NW_027474292.1:0-58493 GCF_050947335.1 Megachile rotundata | reverse complement strand
AACTCATATTATTAGCCATATTATGGTTATATGGCCGATAGAATAACAATTACTATACTTATTACCCTTATTATTATCAATCTAACTCATATTATTAGGCATATTATGGTTATATGACCGATAGAACGACAATTACTATACTTATTGCACACACTATTATCAATCTAACTCATATTATTAGCTATATTATGGTTATATGACCGATAGAACGACAATTACTATACTTATCACACTCACTATTATCAATCTAACTCATATTATTAGCCATATTATGGTTATATGACCGATAGAACGACAATTACTATACTTATTACTCTTATTATTATTAATCTAACTCATATTATTAGCCATATTATGCTTATATGATCGGTAGAACGACAATTACTATACTTATTACACTCACTGTTATCAATCTAACTCATATTATTAGCCATATTATGCTTATATGATCGATAGAACGACGATTACTATACTTATTAATCTCATTATTATCAATCTAACTCATATAATTAGCCATATTATGGTTATATGACCGATAGAACGACAATTACTATGCTTATTACTCTCATTATTATCAATCTAACTCATATTATCAGCCATATTATGCTTATATGATCGATAGAACGACAATTACTATGCTTATTACTCTTATTATTATCAATCTAACTCATATTATTAGCCATATTAGGCTTATATGATCGATAAAACGACAATTACTATGCTTATTACTCTTATTATTATCAATCTAACTCATATTATTAGCCATATTATGCTTATATGATCGATAGAACGACAATTACTATACTTACTACTCTCATTATTATCAATCTAACTCATATTATTAGCCATATTGTGCTTATATGATCGATAGAACGGCAATTACTATACTTATTACACTCACTATTATCAATCTAACTCATATTATTAGCCATATTATGGTTATACGACCGATAGAACGACAATTACCATACTTACTACACTCACTATTATCAATCTAACTCATATTATTAGCCATATTATGGTTATATGACCGATAGAACGACAATTACTATACTTATTACTCTTATTATTATCAATCTAACTCATATTATAAGCCATATTATGCTTATATGATCGATAGGACGACAATTACTATACACATTACTCTTATTATTATCAATCTAACTCATATTATTAGCCATATTATGCATATATGATCGATATAACGACAACTACTATACTTATTACACTCACTGTTATCAATCTAACTCATATTATTAGCCATATTATGGTTATATGACCGATACAACGACAATTACCATACTTATTACTCTTATTATTATCAATCTAACTCATATTATTAGCCATATTATGCTTATATGATCGATAAAACGACAATTGCTATGCTTATTACTCTTATTATTATCAATCTAACTCATATTATTAGCCATATTATGGTTATATGGCCGATAGAACGACAATTACTATACTTATTACTCTTATTATTATCAATCTAACTCATATTATTAGGCATATTATGGTTATATGACCGATAGAACGACAATTACTATACTTATTACACTCACTATTATCAATCTAACTCATATTATTAGCCATATTATGGTTATATGACCGATAGAACGACAATTACTATACTTATCACACTCACTATTATCAATCTAACTCATATTATTAGCCATATTATGCTCATTATGATCGGCAGAACGACAATTACTATACTTATTACACTCACTGTTATCAATCTAACTCATATTATTAGCCATATTATGGTTATATGACCGATAGAACGACAATTACTATACTTATTACTCTTATTATAATCAATCTAACTCATATTATTAGCCATATTATGCTTATATGATCGATAGAACGACGATTACTATACTTATTAATCTCACTATTATCAATCTAACTCATATTATTAGCCATATTATGGTTATACGACCGATAGCACGACAATTACCATACTTACTACACTCACTATTATCAATCTAACTCATATTATTAGCCATATTATGGTTATATGACCGATAGAACGACAATTACTATACTTATTACTCTTATTATTATCAATCTAACTCATATTATAAGCCATATTATGCTTATATGATCGATAGGACGACAATTACTATACACATTACTCTTATTATTATCAATCTAACTCATATTATTAGCCATGTTATGCATATATGATCGATATAACGACAACTACTATACTTATTACACTCACTGTTATCAATCTAACTCATATTATTAGCCATATTATGGTTATATGACCGATAGAACGACAATTACCATACTTATTACTCTTATTATTATCAATCTAACTCATATTATTAGCCATATTATGCTTATATGATCGATAAAACGACAATTGCTATGCTTATTACTCTTATTATTATCAATCTAACTCATATTATTAGCCATATTATGGTTATATGGCCGATAGAACGACAATTACTATACTTATTACTCTTATTATTATCAATCTAACTCATATTATTAGGCATATTATGGTTATATGACCGATAGAACGACAATTACTATACTTATTACACTCACTATTATCAATCTAACTCATATTATTAGCCATATTATGGTTATATGACCGATAGAACGACAATTACTATACTTATCACACTCACTATTATCAATCTAACTCATATTATTAGCCATATTATGCTCATATGATCGGCAGAACGACAATTACTATACTTATTACACTCACTGTTATCAATCCAACTCATATTATTAACCATATTATGCAGATATGATCGATATAACGACAATTAATATACTTATTACTCTTATTATAATCAATCTAACTCATATTATTAGCCATATTATGCTTATATGATCGATAGAACGACAACTACTATACTTATT
This sequence comes from Megachile rotundata, assembly GCF_050947335.1. Lineage (NCBI taxonomy): Eukaryota > Metazoa > Arthropoda > Insecta > Hymenoptera > Megachilidae > Megachile > Megachile rotundata. The sequence continues at coordinate 55,607 of NW_027474292.1, read as the reverse complement.
ACACTCACTGTTATCAATCTAACTCATATTATTAGCCATATTATGGTTATATGACCGATAGAACGACAATTACCATACTTATTACTCTTATTATTATCAATCTAACTCATATAATTAGCCATATTATGGTTATATGACCGATAGAACGACAATTACTATGCTTATTACTCTTATTATTATCAATCTAACTCACATTATTAGCCATATTATGCTTATATGATCGACAGGACGACAATTACTATACTCATTACTCTTATTATTATTAATCTAACTCATATTATTAGCCATATTATGCTTATATGATCGAGAGAACGACAATTACTACACTTATTACACTCACTATTATCAATCTAATTCATGTTATTAACCATATTATGCAGATATGACCGATAGAACGACAAATACTATACTGATTACTCTTATTATTATTAATCTAACTCATATTATTAGCCATATTATGCTCATATGATCGATAGAACGACAATTACTATACTTATTACACTCACTGTTATCAATCCAACTCATATTATTAACCATATTATGCAGATATGATCGATATAACGACAATTAATATACTCACTACTCTCATTATTATCAATCTAACTCATATTATTAGCCATATTATGCTTATATGATCGATAGAACGACAATTACTATACTTATTAATCTTATTATTATCAATCTAACTCATATTATTAGCCATATTATGCTTATATGATCGATAGAACGACAATTACTATGCTTATTACTCTTATTATTATCAATCTAACTCATATTATTTGCCATATTATGATTATATGACCGATAGAACGACAATTACTATGCTTATTACTCCTATTATTATCAATCTAACTCATATTATTAGCCATATTATGCTTATATGATCGATAAAACGACAATTACTATGCTTATTACTCTTATTATTAACAATCTAACTCATATTATTAGCCATATTATGCTTATATGATCGATAGGACGACAATTACTATACTCATTACTCTTATTATTATCAATCTAACTCATATTATTAGCTATGTTATGCTTATATGATCGATAGAACGACAATTACTACACTTATTACACTCACTATTATCAATCTAATTCATGTTATTAACCATATTATGCAGATATGATCGATAGAACGACAAATACTATACTGATTACTCTTACTATTATTAATCTAACTCATATTATTAGCCATATTATGCTTATATGACCGATAGAACGACAATTACTATACTTATTACACTCACTGTTATCAATCCAACTCATATTATTAACCATATTATGCAGATATGATCGATATAACGACAATTAATATACTTACTACTCTCATTATTATCAATCTAACTCATATTATTAGCCATATTATGCTTATATGATCGATAGAACGACAATTACTATACTTATTAATCTTATTATTATCAATCTAACTCATATTATTAGCCATATTATGCTTATATGATCGATAGAACGACAATTACTATGCTTATTACTCTTATTATTATCAATCTAACTCATATTATTTGCCATATTATGATTATATGACCGATAGAACGACAATTACTATGCTTATTACTCCTATTATTATCAATCTAACTCATATTATTAGCCATATTATGCTTATATGATCGATAAAACGACAATTACTATGCTTATTACTCTTATTATTATCAATCTAACTCATATTATTAGCCATATTATGCTTATATGATCGATAGGACGACAATTACTATACTCATTACTCTTATTATTATCAATCTAACTCATATTATTAGCTATGTTATGCTTATATGATCGATAGAACGACAATTACTACACTTATTACACTCACTATTATCAATCTAATTCATGTTATTAACCATATTATGCAGATATGATCGATAGAACGACAAATACTATACTGATTACTCTTACTATTATTAATCTAACTCATATTATTAGCCATATTATGCTTATATGACCGATAGAACGACAATTACTATACTTATTACACTCACTATTATCAATCTAACTCATATTATTAGCCATATTATGGTTATATGACCGATAGAACGACAATTACTATACTTATCACACACACTATTATCAATCTAACTCATATTATTAGCCATATTATGGTTATATGACCGATAGAACGACAATTACTATACTTATTACTCTTATTATTAACAATCCAACTCATATTATTAGCCATATTATGCTTATATGATCGATAGGACGACAATTACTATACTCATTACTCTTATTATTATGAATCTAACTCATATTATTAGCCATATTATGCTCATATGATCGATAGAACGACAATTACTATACTTATTACACTCACTGTTATCAATCCAACTCATATTATTAACCATATTATGCAGATATGATCGTTATAACGACAATTAATATACTTATTACTCTTATTGTTATCAATCTAACTCATATTATTAGCCATATTATGCTTATATGATCGATAGAACGACAATTACTATACTTATTACACTTACTATTATCAATGTAACTCATATTATTAGCCATATTATGCTTATATGATCGATAGGACGACAATTACTATACTCATTACTCTTATTATTATCAATCTAACTCATATTATTAGCCATATTATGCTTATATGATCGATAAAACGACAATTGCTATGCTTATTACTCTTATTATTATCAATCTAACTCATATTATTAGCCATATTATGGTTATATGGCCGATAGAATAACAATTACTATACTTATTACCCTTATTATTATCAATCTAACTCATATTATTAGGCATATTATGGTTATATGACCGATAGAACGACAATTACTATACTTATTGCACACACTATTATCAATCTAACTCATATTATTAGCTATATTATGGTTATATGACCGATAGAACGACAATTACTATACTTATCACACTCACTATTATCAATCTAACTCATATTATTAGCCATATTATGGTTATATGACCGATAGAACGACAATTACTATACTTATTACTCTTATTATTATTAATCTAACTCATATTATTAGCCATATTATGCTTATATGATCGGTAGAACGACAATTACTATACTTATTACACTCACTGTTATCAATCTAACTCATATTATTAGCCATATTATGCTTATATGATCGATAGAACGACGATTACTATACTTATTAATCTCATTATTATCAATCTAACTCATATAATTAGCCATATTATGGTTATATGACCGATAGAACGACAATTACTATGCTTATTACTCTCATTATTATCAATCTAACTCATATTATCAGCCATATTATGCTTATATGATCGATAGAACGACAATTACTATGCTTATTACTCTTATTATTATCAATCTAACTCATATTATTAGCCATATTAGGCTTATATGATCGATAAAACGACAATTACTATGCTTATTACTCTTATTATTATCAATCTAACTCATATTATTAGCCATATTATGCTTATATGATCGATAGAACGACAATTACTATACTTACTACTCTCATTATTATCAATCTAACTCATATTATTAGCCATATTGTGCTTATATGATCGATAGAACGGCAATTACTATACTTATTACACTCACTATTATCAATCTAACTCATATTATTAGCCATATTATGGTTATACGACCGATAGAACGACAATTACCATACTTACTACACTCACTATTATCAATCTAACTCATATTATTAGCCATATTATGGTTATATGACCGATAGAACGACAATTACTATACTTATTACTCTTATTATTATCAATCTAACTCATATTATAAGCCATATTATGCTTATATGATCGATAGGACGACAATTACTATACACATTACTCTTATTATTATCAATCTAACTCATATTATTAGCCATATTATGCATATATGATCGATATAACGACAACTACTATACTTATTACACTCACTGTTATCAATCTAACTCATATTATTAGCCATATTATGGTTATATGACCGATACAACGACAATTACCATACTTATTACTCTTATTATTATCAATCTAACTCATATTATTAGCCATATTATGCTTATATGATCGATAAAACGACAATTGCTATGCTTATTACTCTTATTATTATCAATCTAACTCATATTATTAGCCATATTATGGTTATATGGCCGATAGAACGACAATTACTATACTTATTACTCTTATTATTATCAATCTAACTCATATTATTAGGCATATTATGGTTATATGACCGATAGAACGACAATTACTATACTTATTACACTCACTATTATGAATCTAACTCATATTATTAGCCATATTATGGTTATATGACCGATAGAACGACAATTACTATACTTATCACACTCACTATTATCAATCTAACTCATATTATTAGCCATATTATGCTCATATGATCGGCAGAACGACAATTACTATACTTATTACACTCACTGTTATCAATCTAACTCATATTATTAGCCATATTATGGTTATATGACCGATAGAACGACAATTACTATACTTATTACTCTTATTATAATCAATCTAACTCATATTATTAGCCATATTATGCTTATATGATCGATAGAACGACGATTACTATACTTATTAATCTCACTATTATCAATCTAACTCATATTATTAGCCATATTATGCTTATATGATCGGTAGAACGACAATTACTATACTTATTGCACTTATTATTATCAATCTAACTCATATTATTAGCCATATTATGCTTATTCGATCGATAGAACGACAATTACTATGCTTATTACTCTCATTATTATCAATCTAACTCATATTATTAGCCATATTATGCTTATATGATCGATAGAACGACGATTACTATACTTATTAATCTCATTATTATCAATCTAACTCATATAATTAGCCATATTATGGTTATATGACCGATAGAACGACAATTACTATGCTTATTACTCTCATTATTATCAATCTAACTCATATTATTAGCCATATTATGCTTATATGATCGATAGAACGACAATTACTATGCTTATTACTCTTATTATTATCAATCTAACTCATATTATTAGCCATATTAGGCTTATATGATCGATAGAACGACGATTACTATACTTATTAATCTCATTATTATCAATCTAACTCATATAATTAGCCATATTATGGTTATATGACCGATAGAACGACAATTACTATGCTTATTACTCTCATTATTATCAATCTAACTCATATTATCAGCCATATTATGCTTATATGATCGATAGAACGACAATTACTATGCTTATTACTCTTATTATTATCAATCTAACTCATATTATTAGCCATATTAGGCTTATATGATCGATAAAACGACAATTACTATGCTTATTACTCTTATTATTATCAATCTAACTCATATTATTAGCCATATTATGCTTATATGATCGATAGAACGACAATTACTATACTTACTACTCTCATTATTATCAATCTAACTCATATTATTAGCCATATTGTGCTTATATGATCGATAGAACGGCAATTACTATACTTATTACACTCACTATTATCAATCTAACTCATATTATTAGCCATATTATGGTTATACGACCGATAGAACGACAATTACCATACTTACTACACTCACTATTATCAATCTAACTCATATTATTAGCCATATTATGGTTATATGACCGATAGAACGACAATTACTATACTTATTACTCTTATTATTATCAATCTAACTCATATTATAAGCCATATTATGCTTATATGATCGATAGGACGACAATTACTATACACATTACTCTTATTATTATCAATCTAACTCATATTATTAGCCATATTATGCATATATGATCGATATAACGACAACTACTATACTTATTACACTCACTGTTATCAATCTAACTCATATTATTAGCCATATTATGGTTATATGACCGATACAACGACAATTACCATACTTATTACTCTTATTATTATCAATCTAACTCATATTATTAGCCATATTATGCTTATATGATCGATAAAACGACAATTGCTATGCTTATTACTCTTATTATTATCAATCTAACTCATATTATTAGCCATATTATGGTTATATGGCCGATAGAACGACAATTACTATACTTATTACTCTTATTATTATCAATCTAACTCATATTATTAGGCATATTATGGTTATATGACCGATAGAACGACAATTACTATACTTATTACACTCACTATTATGAATCTAACTCATATTATTAGCCATATTATGGTTATATGACCGATAGAACGACAATTACTATACTTATCACACTCACTGTTATCAATCTAACTCATATTATTAGCCATATTATGCTCATATGATCGGCAGAACGACAATTACTATACTTATTACACTCACTGTTATCAATCTAACTCATATTATTAGCCATATTATGGTTATATGACCGATAGAACGACAATTACTATACTTATTACTCGTATTAAAATCAATCTAACTCATATTATTAGCCATATTATGCTTATATGATCGATAGAACGACGATTACTATACTTATTAATCTCACTATTATCAATCTAACTCATATTATTAGCCATATTATGCTTATATGATCGGTAGAACGACAATTACTATACTTATTGCACTTATTATTATCAATCTAACTCATATTATTAGCCATATTATGCTTATTCGATCGATAGAACGACAATTACTATGCTTATTACTCTCATTATTATCAATCTAACTCATATTATTAGCCATATTATGCTTATATGATCGATAGAACGACGATTACTATACTTATTAATCTCATTATTATCAATCTAACTCATATAATTAGCCATATTATGGTTATATGACCGATAGAACGACAATTACTATGCTTATTACTCTCATTATTATCAATCTAACTCATATTATCAGCCATATTATGCTTATATGATCGATAGAACGACAATTACTATGCTTATTACTCTTATTATTATCAATCTAACTCATATTATTAGCCATATTAGGCTTATATGATCGATAGAACGACGATTACTATACTTATTAATCTCACTATTATCAATCTAACTCATATTATTAGCCATATTATGCTTATATGATCGGTAGAACGACAATTACTATACTTATTACACTCACTGTTATCAATCTAACTCATATTATTAGCCATATTATGGTTATATGACCGATAGAACGACAATTACTATACTTATTACTCTTATTATAATCAATCTAACTCATATTATTAGCCATATTATGCTTATATGATCGATAGAACGACGATTACTATACTTATTAATCTCACTATTATCAATCTAACTCATATTATTAGCCATATTATGCTTATATGATCGGTAGAACGACAATTACTATACTTATTGCACTTATTATTATCAATCTAACTCATATTATTAGCCATATTATGCTTATTCGATCGATAGAACGACAATTACTATGCTTATTACTCTCATTATTATCAATCTAACTCATATTATTAGCCATATTATGCTTATATGATCGATAGAACGACGATTACTATACTTATTAATCTCATTATTATCAATCTAACTCATATAATTAGCCATATTATGGTTATATGACCGATAGAACGACAATTACTATGCTTATTACTCTCATTATTATCAATCTAACTCATATTATCAGCCATATTATGCTTATATGATCGATAGAACGACAACTACTATACTTATTACACTCACTGTTATCAATCTAACTCATATTATTAGCCATATTATGGTTATATGACCGATAGAACGACAATTACCATACTTATTACTCTTATTATTATCAATCTAACTCATATTATTAGCCATATTATGCTTATATGATCGATAAAACGACAATTGCTATGCTTATTACTCTTATTATTATCAATCTAACTCATATTATTAGCCATATTATGGTTATATGGCCGATAGAACGACAATTACTATACTTATTAATCTCATTCTTATCAATCTAACTCATATTATTAGCCATATTATGGTTATATGACCGATAGAACGACAATTACTATACTTATTACTCTTATTATAATCAATCTAACTCATATTATTAGCCATATTATGCTTATATGATCGATAGAACGACGATTACTATACTTATTAATCTCACTATTATCAATCTAACTCATATTATTAGCCATATTATACTTATATGATCGGTAGAACGGCAATTACTATACTTATTACACTCACTATTATCAATCTAACTCATATTATTAGCCATATTATGGTTATACGACCGATAGAACGACAATTACCATACTTACTACACTCACTATTATCAATCTAACTCATATTATTAGCCATATTATGGTTATATGACCGATAGAACGACAATTACTATACTTATTACTCTTATTATTATCAATCTAACTCATATTATAAGCCATATTATGCTTATATGATCGATAGGACGACAATTACTATACACATTACTCTTATTATTATCAATCTAACTCATATTATTAGCCATATTATGCATATATGATCGATATAACGACAACTACTATACTTATTACACTCACTGTTATCAATCTAACTCATATTATTAGCCATATTATGGTTATATGACCGATAGAACGACAATTACCATACTTATTACTCTTATTATTATCAATCTAACTCATATTATTAGCCATATTATGCTTATATGATCGATAAAACGACAATTGCTATGCTTATTACTCTTATTATTATCAATCTAACTCATATTATTAGCCATATTATGGTTATATGGCCGATAGAACGACAATTACTATACTTATTACTCTTATTATTATCAATCTAACTCATATTATTAGGCATATTATGGTTATATGACCGATAGAACGACAATTACTATACTTATTACACTCACTATTATCAATCTAACTCATATTATTAGCCATATTATGGTTATATGACCGATAGAACGACAATTACTATACTTATCACACTCACTATTATCAATCTAACTCATATTATTAGCCATATTATGCTCATATGATCGGCAGAACGACAATTACTATACTTATTACACTCACTGTTATCAATCCAACTCATATTATTAACCATATTATGCAGATATGATCGATATAACGACAATTAATATACTTATTACTCTTATTATAATCAATCTAACTCATATTATTAGCCATATTATGCTTATATGATCGATAGAACGACGATTACTATACTTATTAATCTCACTATTATCAATCTAACTCATATTATTAGCCATATTATGCTTATATGATCGATAGAACGACAATTCCTATACTTATTACTCTTATTATTATCAATCCAACTCATATTATTAGCCATATTATGCTTATATGATCGATAGGACGACAATTACTATACTCATTACTCTTATTATTATGAATCTAACTCATATTATTAGCCATATTATGCTCATATGATCGATAGAACGACAATTACTATACTTATTAATCTCACTATTATCAATCTAACTCATATTATTAGCCATATTATGCTTATATGATCGGTAGAACGACAATTACTATACTTATTACACTTATTATTATCAATTTAACTCATATTATTAGCCATATTATGCTTATATGATCGATAGAACGACAATTACTATACTTATTACTCTCATTATTATCAATCTAACTCATATAATTAGCCATATTATGGTTATATGACCGATAGAACGACAATTACTATACTTATCACACTCACTATTATCAATCTAACTCATATTATTAGCCATATTATGGTTATATGACCGATAGAACGACAATTACTATACTTATTACTCTTATTATTATTAATCTAACTCATATTATTAGCCATATTATGCTTATATGATCGATAGAACGACAATTACTATACTCATTACTCTTTTTATTATCAATCTAACTCATATTATTAGCCATATTATGCTTATATGATCGATAGAACGACAATTACTATACTCATTACTCTTATTATTATCAATCTAACTCATATTATTAGCCATATTATGCTTATATGATCGATAGAACGACAATTACTATACTTATTAATCTTATTATTATCAATCTAACTCATATTATTAGCCATATTATGCTTATATGATCGATAGAACGACAATTACTATACTCATTACTCTTATTATTATCAATCTAACTCATATTATTAGCCATATTATGCTTATATGATCGATAGAACGACAATTACTATACTTATTAATCTTATTATTATCAATCTAACTCAGATTATTAGCCATATTATGCTTATATGATCGATAGGACGACAACTACTATACTCATTACTCTTTTTATTATCAATCTAACTCATATTATTAACCATATTACGCTTATATGATCGATAGTACGACAATTACTATACTTATTACACTCACTGTTACCAATCTAACTCATATTATTAGCCATATTATGGTTATATGACCGATAGAACGACAATTACTATACTTATTACTCTTATTATAATCAATCTAACTCATATTATTAGCCATATTATGCTTATATGATCGATAGAACGACGATTACTATACTTATTAATCTCACTATTATCAATCTAACTCATATTATTAGCCATATTATGCTTATATGATCGGTCGAACGACAATTACTATACTTATTGCACTTATTATTATCAATCTAACTTATATTATGAGCCATATTATGCTTATATGATCGATAGAACGACAATTACTATACTTATTACTCTCATTATTATCAATCTAATTCATGTTATTAACCATATTATGCAGATATGATCGATAGAACGACAAATACTATACTTATTACTCTTACTATTATTAATCTAACTCATATTATTAGCCATATTATGCTTATATGATCGATAGAACGACAATTACTATGCTTATTACACTTATTATTATCAATCTAACTCATATTATTTGCCATATTATGATTATATGACCGATAGAAGGACAATTACTACACTTATTACACTCACTATTATCAATCTAATTCATGTTATTAACCATATTATGCAGATATGATCGATAGAACGACAAATACTATACTGATTACTCTTACTATTATTAATCTAACTCATATTATTAGCCATATTATGCTTATATGATCGATAGAACGACAATTACTATGCTTATTACTCTTATTATTATCAATCTAACTCATATTATTAGCCATATTATGCTTATATGATCGATAAAACGACAATTACTATGCTTATTACTCTTATTATTATCAATCTAACTCATATTATTAGCCATATTATGCTTATATGATCGATAGAACGACGATTACTATACTTATTAATCTCACTATTATCAATCTAACTCATATTATTAGCCATATTATGCTTATATGATCGGTAGAACGACAATTACTATACTTATTACACTCACTGTTATCAATCTAACTCATATTATTAGCCATATTATGGTTATATGACCGATAGAACGACAATTACTATACTTATTACTCTTATTATAATCAATCTAACTCATATTATTAGCCATATTATGCTTATATGATCGATAGAACGACGATTACTATACTTATTAATCTCACTATTATCAATCTAACTCATATTATTAGCCATATTATGCTTATATGATCGGTAGAACGACAATTACTATACTTATTACACTCACTGTTATCAATCTAACTCATATTATTAGCCATATTATGGTTATATGACCGATAGAACGACAATTACTATGCTTATTACTCTTATTATTATCAATCTAACTCATATTATTAGCCATATTAGGCTTATATGATCGATAGAACGACGATTACTATACTTATTAATCTCACTATTATCAATCTAACTCATATTATTAGCCATATTATGGTTATATGACCGATAGAACGACAATTACTATACTTATTACTCTTATTATAATCAATCTAACTCATATTATTAGCCATATTATGCTTATATGATCGGTCGAACGACAATTACTATACTTATTGCACTTATTATTATCAATCTAACTTATATTATGAGCCATATTATGCTTATATGATCGATAGAACGACAATTACTATACTTATTACTCTCATTATTATCAATCTAATTCATGTTATTAACCATATTATGCAGATATGATCGATAGAACGACAAATACTATACTTATTACTCTTACTATTATTAATCTAACTCATATTATTAGCCATATTATGCTTATATGATCGATAGAACGACAATTACTATGCTTATTACACTTATTATTATCAATCTAACTCATATTATTTGCCATATTATGATTATATGACCGATAGAAGGACAATTACTACACTTATTACACTCACTATTATCAATCTAATTCATGTTATTAACCATATTATGCAGATATGATCGATAGAACGACAAATACTATACTGATTACTCTTACTATTATTAATCTAACTCATATTATTAGCCATATTATGCTTATATGATCGATAGAACGACAATTACTATGCTTATTACTCTTATTATTATCAATCTAACTCATATTATTAGCCATATTATGCTTATATGATCGATAAAACGACAATTACTATGCTTATTACTCTTATTATTATCAATCTAACTCATATTATTAGCCATATTATGCTTATATGATCGATAGAACGACGATTACTATACTTATTAATCTCACTATTATCAATCTAACTCATATTATTAGCCATATTATGCTTATATGATCGGTAGAACGACAATTACTATACTTATTACACTCACTGTTATCAATCTAACTCATATTATTAGCCATATTATGGTTATATGACCGATAGAACGACAATTACTATACTTATTACTCTTATTATAATCAATCTAACTCATATTATTAGCCATATTATGCTTATATGATCGATAGAACGACGATTACTATACTTATTAATCTCACTATTATCAATCTAACTCATATTATTAGCCATATTATGCTTATATGATCGGTAGAACGACAATTACTATACTTATTGCACTTATTATTATCAATCTAACTCATATTATTAGCCATATTATGCTTATTCGATCGATAGAACGACAATTACTATGCTTATTACTCTCATTATTATCAATCTAACTCATATTATTAGCCATATTATGCTTATATGATCGATAGAACGACGATTACTATACTTATTAATCTCATTATTATCAATCTAACTCATATAATTAGCCATATTATGGTTATATGACCGATAGAACGACAATTACTATGCTTATTACTCTCATTATTATCAATCTAACTCATATTATCAGCCATATTATGCTTATATGATCGATAGAACGACAATTACTATGCTTATTACTCTTATTATTATCAATCTAACTCATATTATTAGCCATATTAGGCTTATATGATCGATAGAACGACGATTACTATACTTATTAATCTCACTATTATCAATCTAACTCATATTATTAGCCATATTATGCTTATATGATCGGTAGAACGACAATTACTATACTTATTACACTCACTGTTATCAATCTAACTCATATTATTAGCCATATTATGGTTATATGACCGATAGAACGACAATTACTATACTTATTACTCTTATTATAATCAATCTAACTCATATTATTAGCCATATTATGCTTATATGATCGATAGAACGACGATTACTATACTTATTAATCTCACTATTATCAATCTAACTCATATTATTAGCCATATTATGCTTATATGATCGGTAGAACGACAATTACTATACTTATTGCTCTTATTATTATCAATCTAACTCATATTATTAGCCATATTATGCTTATTCGATCGATAGAACGACAATTACTATGCTTATTACTCTCATTATTATCAATCTAACTCATATTATTAGCCATATTATGCTTATATGATCGATAGAACGACGATTACTATACTTATTAATCTCATTATTATCAATCTAACTCATATAATTAGCCATATTATGGTTATATGACCGATAGAACGACAATTACTATGCTTATTACTCTCATTATTATCAATCTAACTCATATTATCAGCCATATTATGCTTATATGATCGATAGAACGACAATTACTATGCTTATTACTCTTATTATTATCAATCTAACTCATATTATTAGCCATATTAGGCTTATATGATCGATAAAACGACAATTACTATGCTTATTACTCTTATTATTATCAATCTAACTCATATTATTAGCCATATTATGCTTATATGATCGATAGAACGACAATTACTATACTTATTACTCTTATTATAATCAATCTAACTCATATTATTAGCCATATTATGCTTATATGATCGATAGAACGACGATTACTATACTTATTAATCTCACTATTATCAATCTAACTCATATTATTAGCCATATTATGCTTATATGATCGGTAGAACGACAATTACTATACTTATTACACTCACTGTTATCAATCTAACTCATATTATTAGCCATATTATGGTTATATGACCGATAGAACGACAATTACTATACTTATTACTCTTATTATAATCAATCTAACTCATATTATTAGCCATATTATGCTTATATGATCGATAGAACGACGACTACTATACTTATTAATCTCACTATTATCAATCTAACTCATATTATTAGCCATATTATGCTTATATGATCGGTAGAACGACAATTACTATACTTATTGCACTTATTATTATCAATCTAACTCATATTATTAGCCATATTATGCTTATTCGATCGATAGAACGACAATTACTATGCTTATTACTCTCATTATTATCAATCTAACTCATATTATTAGCCATATTATGCTTATATGATCGATAGAACGACGATTACTATACTTATTAATCTCATTATTATCAATCTAACTCATATAATTAGCCATATTATGGTTATATGACCGATAGAACGACAATTACTATGCTTATTACTCTCATTATTATCAATCTAACTCATATTATCAGCCATATTATGCTTATATGATCGATAGAACGACAATTACTATGCTTATTACTCTTATTATTATCAATCTAACTCATATTATTAGCCATATTAGGCTTATATGATCGATAAAACGACAATTACTATGCTTATTACTCTTATTATTATCAATCTAACTCATATTATTAGCCATATTATGCTTATTCGATCGATAGAACGACAATTACTATGCTTATTACTCTCATTATTATCAATCTAACTCATATTATTAGCCATATTATGCTTATATGATCGATAGAACGACGATTACTATACTTATTAATCTCATTATTATCAATCTAACTCATATAATTAGCCATATTATGGTTATATGACCAATAGAACGACAATTACTATGCTTATTACTCTCATTATTATCAATCTAACTCATATTATCAGCTATATTATGCTTATATGATCGATAGAACGACAACTACTATACTTATTACACTCACTGTTATCAATCTAACTCATATTATTAGCCATATTATGGTTATATGACCGATAGAACGACAATTACCATACTTATTACTCTTATTATTATCAATCTAACTCATATTATTAGCCATATTATGCTTATATGATCGATAAAACGACAATTGCTATGCTTATTACTCTTATTATTATCAATCTAACTCATATTATTAGCCATATTATGGTTATATGGCCGATAGAACGACAATTACTATACTTATTAATCTCATTATTATCAATCTAACTCATATTATTAGCCATATTATGGTTATATGACCGATAGAACGACAATTACTATACTTATTACTCTTATTATAATCAATCTAACTCATATTATTAGCCATATTATGCTTATATGATCGATAGAACGACGATTACTATACTTATTAATCTCACTATTATCAATCTAACTCATATTATTAGCCATATTATGGTTATACGACCGATAGAACGACAATTACCATACTTACTACACTCACTATTATCAATCTAACTCATATTATTAGCCATATTATGGTTATATGACCGATAGAACGACAATTACTATACTTATTACTCTTATTATTATCAATCTAACTCATATTATAAGCCATATTATGCTTATATGATCGATAGGACGACAATTACTATACACATTACTCTTATTATTATCAATCTAACTCATATTATTAGCCATGTTATGCATATATGATCGATATAACGACAACTACTATACTTATTACACTCACTGTTATCAATCTAACTCATATTATTAGCCATATTATGGTTATATGACCGATAGAACGACAATTACCATACTTATTACTCTTATTATTATCAATCTAACTCATATTATTAGCCATATTATGATTATATGATCGATAAAACGACAATTGCTATGCTTATTACTCTTATTATTATCAATCTAACTCATATTATTAGCCATATTATGGTTATATGGCCGATAGAACGACAATTACTATACTTATTACTCTTATTATTATCAATCTAACTCATATTATTAGGCATATTATGGTTATATGACCGATAGAACGACAATTACTATACTTATTACACTCACTATTATCAATCTAACTCATATTATTAGCCATATTATGGTTATATGACCGATAGAACGACAATTACTATACTTATCACACTCACTATTATCAATCTAACTCATATTATTAGCCATATTATGCTCATATGATCGGCAGAACGACAATTACTATACTTATTACACTCACTGTTATCAATCCAACTCATATTATTAACCATATTATGCAGATATGATCGATATAACGACAATTAATATACTTATTACTCTTATTATAATCAATCTAACTCATATTGTTAGCCATATTATGCTTATATGATCGATAGAACGACAACTACTATACTTATTACACTCACTGTTATCAATCTAACTCATATTATTAGCCATATTATGGTTATATGACCGATAGAACGACAATTACCATACTTATTACTCTTATTATTATCAATCTAACTCATATAATTAGCCATATTATGGTTATATGACCGATAGAACGACAATTACTATGCTTATTACTCTTATTATTATCAATCTAACTCACATTATTAGCCATATTATGCTTATATGATCGATAGGACGACAATTACTATACTCATTACTCTTATTATTATTAATCTAACTCATATTATTAGCCATATTATGCTTATATGATCGAGAGAACGACAATTACTACACTTATTACACTCACTATTATCAATCTAATTCATGTTATTAACCATATTATGCAGATATGACCGATAGAACGACAAATACTATACTGATTACTCTTACTATTATTAATCTAACTCATATTATTAGCCATATTATGCTTATATGACCGATAGAACGACAATTACTATACTTATTACACTCACTGTTATCAATCCAACTCATATTATTAACCATATTATGCAGTTATGATCGATATAACGACAATTAATATACTTACTACTCTCATTATTATCAATCTAACTCATATTATTAGCCATATTATGCTTATATGATCGATAGAACGACAATTACTATACTTATTAATCTTATTATTATCAATCTAACTCATATTATTAGCCATATTATGCTTATATGATCGATAGAACGACAATTACTATGCTTATTACTCTTATTATTATCAATCTAACTCATATTATTTGCCATATTATGATTATATGACCGATAGAACGACAATTACTATGCTTATTACTCCTATTATTATCAATCTAACTCATATTATTAGCCATATTATGCTTATATGATCGATAAAACGACAATTACTATGCTTATTACTCTTATTATTATCAATCTAACTCATATTATTAGCCATATTATGCTTATATGATCGATAGGACGACAATTACTATACTCATTACTCTTATTATTATCAATCTAACTCATATTATTAGCTATGTTATGCTTATATGATCGATAGAACGACAATTACTACACTTATTACACTCACTATTATCAATCTAATTCATGTTATTAACCATATTATGCAGATATGATCGATAGAACGACAAATACTATACTGATTACTCTTACTATTATTAATCTAACTCATATTATTAGCCATATTATGCTTATATGACCGATAGAACGACAATTACTATACTTATTACACTCACTATTATCAATCTAACTCATATTATTAGCCATATTATGGTTATATGACCGATAGAACGACAATTACTATACTTATCACACACACTATTATCAATCTAACTCATATTATTAGCCATATTATGGTTATATGACCGATAGAACGACAATTACTATACTTATTACTCTTATTATTAACAATCCAACTCATATTATTAGCCATATTATGCTTATATGATCGATAGGACGACAATTACTATACTCATTACTCTTATTATTATGAATCTAACTCATATTATTAGCCATATTATGCTCATATGATCGATAGAACGACAATTACTATACTTATTACACTCACTGTTATCAATCCAACTCATATTATTAACCATATTATGCAGATATGATCGTTATAACGACAATTAATATACTTATTACTCTTATTGTTATCAATCTAACTCATATTATTAGCCATATTATGCTTATATGATCGATAGAACGACAATTACTATACTTATTACACTTACTATTATCAATGTAACTCATATTATTAGCCATATTATGCTTATATGATCGATAGGACGACAATTACTATACTCATTACTCTTATTATTATCAATCTAACTCATATTATTAGCCATATTATGCTTATATGATCGATAAAACGACAATTGCTATGCTTATTACTCTTATTATTATCAATCTAACTCATATTATTAGCCATATTATGGTTATATGGCCGATAGAATAACAATTACTATACTTATTACCCTTATTATTATCAATCTAACTCATATTATTAGGCATATTATGGTTATATGACCGATAGAACGACAATTACTATACTTATTGCACACACTATTATCAATCTAACTCATATTATTAGCTATATTATGGTTATATGACCGATAGAACGACAATTACTATACTTATCACACTCACTATTATCAATCTAACTCATATTATTAGCCATATTATGCTCATATGATCGATAGAACGACAATTACTATACTTATTACACTCACTGTTATCAATCCAACTCATATTGTTAACCATATTATGCAGATATGATCGATATAACGACAATTAATATACTTATTACTCTTATTATAATCAATCTAACTCATATTATTAGCCATATTATGCTTATATGATCGATAGAACGACGATTACTATACTTATTAATCTCACTATTATCAATCTAACTCATATTATTAGCCATATTATGCTTATATGATCGGTAGAACGACAATTACTATACTTATTACACTTATTATTATCAATTTAACTCATATTATTAGCCATATTATGCTTATATGATCGATAGAACGACAATTACTATACTTATTACTCTCATTATTATCAATCTAACTCATATAATTAGCCATATTATGGTTATATGACCGATAGAACGACAATTACTATACTTATCACACTCACTATTATCAATCTAACTCATATTATTAGCCATATTATGGTTATATGACCGATAGAACGACAATTACTATACTTATTACTCTTATTATTATTAATCTAACTCATATTATTAGCCATATTATGCTTATATGATCGATAGAACGACAATTACTATACTTATTAATCTTATTATTATCAATCTAACTCATATTATTAGCCATATTATGCTTATATGATCGATAGAACGACAATTACTATACTCATTACTCTTTTTATTATCAATCTAACTCATATTATTAGCCATATTATGCTTATATGATCGATAGAACGACAATTACTATACTTATTAATCTTATTATTATCAATCTAACTCAGATTATTAGCCATATTATGCTTATATGATCGATAGGACGACAACTACTATACTCATTACTCTTTTTATTATCAATCTAACTCATATTATTAACCATATTATGCTTATATGATCGATAGTACGACAATTAATATACTTATTACACTCACTGTTACCAATCTAACTCATATTATTAGCCATATTATGGTTATATGACCGATAGAACGACAATTACTATACTTATTACTCTTATTATAATCAATCTAACTCATATTATTAGCCATATTATGCTTATATGATCGATAGAACGACGATTACTATACTTATTAATCTCACTATTATCAATCTAACTCATATTATTAGCCATATTATGCTTATATGATCGGTCGAACGACAATTACTATACTTATTGCACTTATTATTATCAATCTAACTTATATTATGAGCCATATTATGCTTATATGATCGATAGAACGACAATTACTATACTTATTACTCTCATTATTATCAATCTAATTCATGTTATTAACCATATTATGCAGATATGATCGATAGAACGACAAATACTATACTTATTACTCTTACTATTATTAATCTAACTCATATTATTAGCCATATTATGCTTATATGATCGATAGAACGACAATTACTATGCTTATTACACTTATTATTATCAATCTAACTCATATTATTTGCCATATTATGATTATATGACCGATAGAAGGACAATTACTACACTTATTACACTCACTATTATCAATCTAATTCATGTTATTAACCATATTATGCAGATATGATCGATAGAACGACAAATACTATACTGATTACTCTTACTATTATTAATCTAACTCATATTATTAGCCATATTATGCTTATATGATCGATAGAACGACAATTACTATGCTTATTACTCTTATTATTATCAATCTAACTCATATTATTAGCCATATTATGCTTATATGATCGGTAGAACGACAATTACGATACTTATTGCACTTATTATTATTAATCTAACTCATATTATTAGCCATATTATGCTTATATGATCGATAGAACGACAATTACTATACTTATTACTCTCATTATTATCAATCTAATTCATGTTATTAACCATATTATGCAGATATGATCGATGGAACGACAAATACTATACTGATTACTCTTACTATTATTAATCTAACTCATATTATTAGCCATATTATGCTTATATGATCGATAGAACGACAATTACTATGCTTATTACACTTATTATTATCAATCTAACTCATATTATTTGCCATATTATGATTATCTGACCGATAGAACGACAATTGCTATGCTTATTACTCTTATTATTATCAATCTAACTCATATTATTAGCCATATTATGGTTATATGGCCGATAGAATAACAATTACTATACTTATTACCCTTATTATTATCAATCTAACTCATATTATTAGGCATATTATGGTTATATGACCGATAGAACGACAATTACTATACTTATTGCACACACTATTATCAATCTAACTCATATTATTAGCTATATTATGGTTATATGACCGATAGAACGACAATTACTATACTTATCACACTCACTATTATCAATCTAACTCATATTATTAGCCATATTATGCTCATATGATCGATAGAACGACAATTACTATACTTATTACACTCACTGTTATCAATCCAACTCATATTGTTAACCATATTATGCAGATATGATCGATATAACGACAATTAATATACTTATTACTCTTATTATAATCAATCTAACTCATATTATTAGCCATATTATGCTTATATGATCGATAGAACGACGATTACTATACTTATTAATCTCACTATTATCAATCTAACTCATATTATTAGCCATATTATGCTTATATGATCGGTAGAACGACAATTACTATACTTATTACACTTATTATTATCAATTTAACTCATATTATTAGCCATATTATGCTTATATGATCGATAGAACGACAATTACTATACTTATTACTCTCATTATTATCAATCTAACTCATATAATTAGCCATATTATGGTTATATGACCGATAGAACGACAATTACTATACTTATCACACTCACTATTATCAATCTAACTCATATTATTAGCCATATTATGGTTATATGACCGATAGAACGACAATTACTATACTCATTACTCTTTTTATTATCAATCTAACTCATATTATTAGCCATATTATGCTTATATGATCGATAGAACGACAATTACTATACTCATTACTCTTATTATTATCAATCTAACTCATATTATTAGCCATATTATGCTTATATGATCGATAGAACGACAATTACTATACTTATTAATCTTATTATTATCAATCTAACTCATATTATTAGCCATATTATGCTTATATGATCGATAGAACGACAATTACTATACTCATTACTCTTATTATTATCAATCTAACTCATATTATTAGCCATATTATGCTTATATGATCGATAGAACGACAATTACTATACTTATTAATCTTATTATTATCAATCTAACTCATATTATTAGCCATATTATGCTTATATGATCGATAGAACGACAATTACTATACTCATTACTCTTATTATTATCAATCTAACTCATATTATTAGCCATATTATGCTCATATGATCGGCAGAACGACAATTACTATACTTATTACA
Organism: Megachile rotundata; assembly: GCF_050947335.1. Classification (NCBI taxonomy): domain Eukaryota; kingdom Metazoa; phylum Arthropoda; class Insecta; order Hymenoptera; family Megachilidae; genus Megachile; species Megachile rotundata. The sequence goes on along the minus strand of NW_027474292.1, from coordinate 33,277 downwards.
CTCACTGTTATCAATCTAACTCATATTATTAGCCATATTATGGTTATATGACCGATAGAACGACAATTACTATACTTATTACTCTTATTATAATCAATCTAACTCATATTATTAGCCATATTATGCTTATATGATCGATAGAACGACGATTACTATACTTATTAATCTCACTATTATCAATCTAACTCATATTATTAGCCATATTATGCTTATATGATCGGTAGAACGACAATTACTATACTTATTGCACTTATTATTATCAATCTAACTCATATTATTAGCCATATTATGCTTATTCGATCGATAGAACGACAATTACTATGCTTATTACTCTCATTATTATCAATCTAACTCATATTATTAGCCATATTATGCTTATATGATCGATAGAACGACGATTACTATACTTATTAATCTCATTATTATCAATCTAACTCATATAATTAGCCATATTATGGTTATATGACCGATAGAACGACAATTACTATGCTTATTACTCTCATTATTATCAATCTAACTCATATTATCAGCCATATTATGCTTATATGATCGATAGAACGACAATTACTATGCTTATTACTCTTATTATTATCAATCTAACTCATATTATTAGCCATATTAGGCTTATATGATCGATAGAACGACGATTACTATACTTATTAATCTCACTATTATCAATCTAACTCATATTATTAGCCATATTATGGTTATATGACCGATAGAACGACAATTACTATACTTATTACTCTTATTATAATCAATCTAACTCATATTATTAGCCATATTATGCTTATATGATCGATAGAACGACGATTACTATACTTATTAATCTCACTATTATCAATCTAACTCATATTATTAGCCATATTATGCTTATATGATCGGTAGAACGACAATTACTATACTTATTGCACTTATTATTATCAATCTAACTCATATTATTAGCCATATTATGCTTATTCGATCGATAGAACGACAATTACTATGCTTATTACTCTCATTATTATCAATCTAACTCATATTATTAGCCATATTATGCTTATATGATCGATAGAACGACGATTACTATACTTATTAATCTCATTATTATCAATCTAACTCATATAATTAGCCATATTATGGTTATATGACCAATAGAACGACAATTACTATGCTTATTACTCTCATTATTATCAATCTAACTCATATTATCAGCCATATTATGCTTATATGATCGATAGAACGACAACTACTATACTTATTACACTCACTGTTATCAATCTAACTCATATTATTAGCCATATTATGGTTATATGACCGATAGAACGACAATTACCATACTTATTACTCTTATTATTATCAATCTAACTCATATTATTAGCCATATTATGCTTATATGATCGATAGAACGACGATTACTATACTTATTAATCTCACTATTATCAATCTAACTCATATTATTAGCCATATTATGGTTATACGACCGATAGAACGACAATTACCATACTTACTACACTCACTATTATCAATCTAACTCATATTATTAGCCATATTATGGTTATATGACCGATAGAACGACAATTACTATACTTATTACTCTTATTATTATCAATCTAACTCATATTATAAGCCATATTATGCTTATATGATCGATAGGACGACAATTACTATACACATTACTCTTATTATTATCAATCTAACTCATATTATTAGCCATGTTATGCATATATGATCGATATAACGACAACTACTATACTTATTACACTCACTGTTATCAATCTAACTCATATTATTAGCCATATTATGGTTATATGACCGATAGAACGACAATTACCATACTTATTACTCTTATTATTATCAATCTAACTCATATTATTAGCCATATTATGCTTATATGATCGATAAAACGACAATTGCTATGCTTATTACTCTTATTATTATCAATCTAACTCATATTGTTAGCCATATTATGGTTATATGGCCGATAGAACGACAATTACTATACTTATTACTCTTATTATTATCAATCTAACTCATATTATTAGGCATATTATGGTTATATGACCGATAGAACGACAATTACTATACTTATTACACTCACTATTATCAATCTAACTCATATTATTAGCCATATTATGGTTATATGACCGATAGAACGACAATTACTATACTTATCACACTCACTATTATCAATCTAACTCATATTATTAGCCATATTATGCTCATATGATCGGCAGAACGACAATTACTATACTTATTACACTCACTGTTATCAATGCAACTAATATATTTAACCATATTATGCAGATATGATCGATATAACGACAATTAATATACTTATTACTCTTATTATAATCAATCTAACTCATATTATTAGCCATATTATGCTTATATGATCGATAGAACGACAACTACTATACTTATTACACTCACTGTTATCAATCTAACTCATATTATTAGCCATATTATGGTTATATGACCGATAGAACGACAATTACCATACTTATTACTCTTATTATTATCAATCTAACTCATATAATTAGCCATATTATGGTTATATGACCGATAGAACGACAATTACTATGCTTATTACTCTTATTATTATCAATCTAACTCACATTATTAGCCATATTATGCTTATATGATCGATAGGACGACAATTACTATACTCATTACTCTTATTATTATTAATCTAACTCATATTATTAGCCATATTATGCTTATATGATCGAGAGAACGACAATTACTACACTTATTACACTCACTATTATCAATCTAATTCATGTTATTAACCATATTATGCAGATATGACCGATAGAACGACAAATACTATACTGATTACTCTTATTATTATTAATCTAACTCATATTATTAGCCATATTATGCTCATATGATCGATAGAACGACAATTACTATACTTATTACACTCACTGTTATCAATCCAACTCATATTATTAACCATATTATGCAGATATGATCGATATAACGACAATTAATATACTTACTACTCTCATTATTATCAATCTAACTCATATTATTAGCCATATTATGCTTATATGATCGATAGAACGACAATTACTATACTTATTAATCTTATTATTATCAATCTAACTCATATTATTAGCCATATTATGCTTATATGATCGATAGAACGACAATTACTATGCTTATTACTCTTATTATTATCAATCTAACTCATATTATTTGCCATATTATGATTATATGACCGATAGAACGACAACTACTATGCTTATTACTCCTATTATTATCAATCTAACTCATATTATTAGCCATATTATGCTTATATGATCGATAAAACGACAATTACTATGCTTATTACTCTTATTATTATCAATCTAACTCATATTATTAGCCATATTATGCTTATATGATCGATAGGACGACAATTACTATACTCATTACTCTTATTATTATCAATCTAACTCATATTATTAGCTATGTTATGCTTATATGATCGATAGAACGACAATTACTACACTTATTACACTCACTATTATCAATCTAATTCATGTTATTAACCATATTATGCAGATATGATCGATAGAACGACAAATACTATACTGATTACTCTTACTATTATTAATCTAACTCATATTATTAGCCATATTATGCTTATTCGATCGATAGAACGACAATTACTATGCTTATTACTCTCATTATTATCAATCTAACTCATATTATTAGCCATATTATGCTTATATGATCGATAGAACGACGATTACTATACTTATTAATCTCATTATTATCAATCTAACTCATATAATTAGCCATATTATGGTTATATGACCGATAGAACGACAATTACTATGCTTATTACTCTCATTATTATCAATCTAACTCATATTATCAGCCATATTATGCTTATATGATCGATAGAACGACAACTACTATACTTATTACACTCACTGTTATCAATCTAACTCATATTATTAGCCATATTATGGTTATATGACCGATAGAACGACAATTACCATACTTATTACTCTTATTATTATCAATCTAACTCATATTATTAGCCATATTATGCTTATATGATCGATAAAACGACAATTGCTATGCTTATTACTCTTATTATTATCAATCTAACTCATATTGTTAGCCATATTATGGTTATATGGCCGATAGAACGACAATTACTATACTTATTACTCTTATTATTATCAATCTAACTCATATTATTAGGCATATTATGGTTATATGACCGATAGAACGACAATTACTATACTTATTACACTCACTATTATCAATCTAACTCATATTATTAGCCATATTATGGTTATATGACCGATAGAACGACAATTACTATACTTATCACACTCACTATTATCAATCTAACTCATATTATTAGCCATATTATGCTCATATGATCGGCAGAACGACAATTACTATACTTATTACACTCACTGTTATCAATGCAACTAATATATTTAACCATATTATGCAGATATGATCGATATAACGACAATTAATATACTTATTACTCTTATTATAATCAATCTAACTCATATTATTAGCCATATTATGCTTATATGATCGATAGAACGACAACTACTATACTTATTACACTCACTGTTATCAATCTAACTCATATTATTAGCCATATTATGGTTATATGACCGATAGAACGACAATTACCATACTTATTACTCTTATTATTATCAATCTAACTCATATAATTAGCCATATTATGGTTATATGACCGATAGAACGACAATTACTATGCTTATTACTCTTATTATTATCAATCTAACTCACATTATTAGCCATATTATGCTTATATGATCGATAGGACGACAATTACTATACTCATTACTCTTATTATTATTAATCTAACTCATATTATTAGCCATATTATGCTTATATGATCGAGAGAACGACAATTACTACACTTATTACACTCACTATTATCAATCTAATTCATGTTATTAACCATATTATGCAGATATGACCGATAGAACGACAAATACTATACTGATTACTCTTATTATTATTAATCTAACTCATATTATTAGCCATATTATGCTCATATGATCGATAGAACGACAATTACTATACTTATTACACTCACTGTTATCAATCCAACTCATATTATTAACCATATTATGCAGATATGATCGATATAACGACAATTAATATACTTACTACTCTCATTATTATCAATCTAACTCATATTATTAGCCATATTATGCTTATATGATCGATAGAACGACAATTACTATACTTATTAATCTTATTATTATCAATCTAACTCATATTATTAGCCATATTATGCTTATATGATCGATAGAACGACAATTACTATGCTTATTACTCTTATTATTATCAATCTAACTCATATTATTTGCCATATTATGATTATATGACCGATAGAACGACAACTACTATGCTTATTACTCCTATTATTATCAATCTAACTCATATTATTAGCCATATTATGCTTATATGATCGATAAAACGACAATTACTATGCTTATTACTCTTATTATTATCAATCTAACTCATATTATTAGCCATATTATGCTTATATGATCGATAGGACGACAATTACTATACTCATTACTCTTATTATTATCAATCTAACTCATATTATTAGCTATGTTATGCTTATATGATCGATAGAACGACAATTACTACACTTATTACACTCACTATTATCAATCTAATTCATGTTATTAACCATATTATGCAGATATGATCGATAGAACGACAAATACTATACTGATTACTCTTACTATTATTAATCTAACTCATATTATTAGCCATATTATGCTTATTCGATCGATAGAACGACAATTACTATGCTTATTACTCTCATTATTATCAATCTAACTCATATTATTAGCCATATTATGCTTATATGATCGATAGAACGACGATTACTATACTTATTAATCTCATTATTATCAATCTAACTCATATAATTAGCCATATTATGGTTATATGACCGATAGAACGACAATTACTATGCTTATTACTCTCATTATTATCAATCTAACTCATATTATCAGCCATATTATGCTTATATGATCGATAGAACGACAACTACTATACTTATTACACTCACTGTTATCAATCTAACTCATATTATTAGCCATATTATGGTTATATGACCGATAGAACGACAATTACCATACTTATTACTCTTATTATTATCAATCTAACTCATATAATTAGCCATATTATGGTTATATGACCGATAGAACGACAATTACTATGCTTATTACTCTTATTATTATCAATCTAACTCACATTATTAGCCATATTATGCTTATATGATCGATAGGACGACAATTACTATACTCATTACTCTTATTATTATTAATCTAACTCATATTATTAGCCATATTATGCTTATATGATCGAGAGAACGACAATTACTACACTTATTACACTCACTATTATCAATCTAATTCATGTTATTAACCATATTATGCAGATATGACCGATAGAACGACAAATACTATACTGATTACTCTTATTATTATTAATCTAACTCATATTATTAGCCATATTATGCTCATATGATCGATAGAACGACAATTACTATACTTATTACACTCACTGTTATCAATCCAACTCATATTATTAACCATATTATGCAGATATGATCGATATAACGACAATTAATATACTTACTACTCTCATTATTATCAATCTAACTCATATTATTAGCCATATTATGCTTATATGATCGATAGAACGACAATTACTATACTTATTAATCTTATTATTATCAATCTAACTCATATTATTAGCCATATTATGCTTATATGATCGATAGAACGACAATTACTATGCTTATTACTCTTATTATTATCAATCTAACTCATATTATTTGCCATATTATGATTATATGACCGATAGAACGACAATTACTATGCTTATTACTCCTATTATTATCAATCTAACTCATATTATTAGCCATATTATGCTTATATGATCGATAAAACGACAATTACTATGCTTATTACTCTTATTATTATCAATCTAACTCATATTATTAGCCATATTATGCTTATATGATCGATAGGACGACAATTACTATACTCATTACTCTTATTATTATCAATCTAACTCATATTATTAGCTATGTTATGCTTATATGATCGATAGAACGACAATTACTACACTTATTACACTCACTATTATCAATCTAATTCATGTTATTAACCATATTATGCAGATATGATCGATAGAACGACAAATACTATACTGATTACTCTTACTATTATTAATCTAACTCATATTATTAGCCATATTATGCTTATATGACCGATAGAACGACAATTACTATACTTATTACACTCACTGTTATCAATCCAACTCATATTATTAACCATATTATGCAGATATGATCGATATAACGACAATTAATATACTTACTACTCTCATTATTATCAATCTAACTCATATTATTAGCCATATTATGCTTATATGATCGATAGAACGACAATTACTATACTTATTAATCTTATTATTATCAATCTAACTCATATTATTAGCCATATTATGCTTATATGATCGATAGAACGACAATTACTATGCTTATTACTCTTATTATTATCAATCTAACTCATATTATTTGCCATATTATGATTATATGACCGATAGAACGACAATTACTATGCTTATTACTCCTATTATTATCAATCTAACTCATATTATTAGCCATATTATGCTTATATGATCGATAAAACGACAATTACTATGCTTATTACTCTTATTATTATCAATCTAACTCATATTATTAGCCATATTATGCTTATATGATCGATAGGACGACAATTACTATACTCATTACTCTTATTATTATCAATCTAACTCATATTATTAGCTATGTTATGCTTATATGATCGATAGAACGACAATTACTACACTTATTACACTCACTATTATCAATCTAATTCATGTTATTAACCATATTATGCAGATATGATCGATAGAACGACAAATACTATACTGATTACTCTTACTATTATTAATCTAACTCATATTATTAGCCATATTATGCTTATATGACCGATAGAACGACAATTACTATACTTATTACACTCACTATTATCAATCTAACTCATATTATTAGCCATATTATGGTTATATGACCGATAGAACGACAATTACTATACTTATCACACACACTATTATCAATCTAACTCATATTATTAGCCATATTATGGTTATATGACCGATAGAACGACAATTACTATACTTATTACTCTTATTATTAACAATCCAACTCATATTATTAGCCATATTATGCTTATATGATCGATAGGACGACAATTACTATACTTATTAATCTCACTATTATCAATCTAACTCATATTATTAGCCATATTATGGTTATATGACCGATAGAACGACAATTACTATACTTATTACTCTTATTATAATCAATCTAACTCATATTATTAGCCATATTATGCTTATATGATCGATAGAACGACGATTACTATACTTATTAATCTCACTATTATCAATCTAACTCATATTATTAGCCATATTATGCTTATATGATCGGTAGAACGACAATTACTATACTTATTGCACTTATTATTATCAATCTAACTCATATTATTAGCCATATTATGCTTATTCGATCGATAGAACGACAATTACTATGCTTATTACTCTCATTATTATCAATCTAACTCATATTATTAGCCATATTATGCTTATATGATCGATAGAACGACGATTACTATACTTATTAATCTCATTATTATCAATCTAACTCATATAATTAGCCATATTATGCTTATATGATCGATAGAACGACAACTACTATACTTATTACACTCACTGTTATCAATCTAACTCATATTATTAGCCATATTATGGTTATATGACCGATAGAACGACAATTACCATACTTATTACTCTTATTATTATCAATCTAACTCATATTATTAGCCATATTATGCTTATATGATCGATAGAACGACGATTACTATACTTATTAATCTCACTATTATCAATCTAACTCATATTATTAGCCATATTATGGTTATACGACCGATAGAACGACAATTACCATACTTACTACACTCACTATTATCAATCTAACTCATATTATTAGCCATATTATGGTTATATGACCGATAGAACGACAATTACTATACTTATTACTCTTATTATTATCAATCTAACTCATATTATAAGCCATATTATGCTTATATGATCGATAGGACGACAATTACTATACACATTACTCTTATTATTATCAATCTAACTCATATTATTAGCCATGTTATGCATATATGATCGATATAACGACAACTACTATACTTATTACACTCACTGTTATCAATCTAACTCATATTATTAGCCATATTATGGTTATATGACCGATAGAACGACAATTACCATACTTATTACTCTTATTATTATCAATCTAACTCATATTATTAGCCATATTATGCTTATATGATCGATAAAACGACAATTGCTATGCTTATTACTCTTATTATTATCAATCTAACTCATATTATTAGCCATATTATGGTTATATGGCCGATAGAACGACAATTACTATACTTATTACTCTTATTATTATCAATCTAACTCATATTATTAGGCATATTATGGTTATATGACCGATAGAACGACAATTACTATACTTATTACACTCACTATTATCAATCTAAATCATATTATTAGCCATATTATGGTTATATGACCGATAGAACGACAATTACTATACTTATCACACTCACTATTATCAATCTAACTCATATTATTAGCCATATTATGCTCATATGATCGGCAGAACGACAATTACTATACTTATTACACTCACTGTTATCAATCCAACTCATATTATTAACCATATTATGCAGATATGATCGATATAACGACAATTAATATACTTATTACTCTTATTATAATCAATCTAACTCATATTATTAGCCATATTATGCTTATATGATCGATAGAACGACAACTACTATACTTATTACACTCACTGTTATCAATCTAACTCATATTATTAGCCATATTATGGTTATATGACCGATAGAACGACAATTACCATACTTATTACTCTTATTATTATCAATCTAACTCATATAATTAGCCATATTATGGTTATATGACCGATAGAACGACAATTACTATGCTTATTACTCTTATTATTATCAATCTAACTCACATTATTAGCCATATTATGCTTATATGATCGATAGGACGACAATTACTATACTCATTACTCTTATTATTATTAATCTAACTCATATTATTAGCCATATTATGCTTATATGATCGAGAGAACGACAATTACTACACTTATTACACTCACTATTATCAATCTAATTCATGTTATTAACCATATTATGCAGATATGACCGATAGAACGACAAATACTATACTGATTACTCTTATTATTATTAATCTAACTCATATTATTAGCCATATTATGCTCATATGATCGATAGAACGACAATTACTATACTTATTACACTCACTGTTATCAATCCAACTCATATTATTAACCATATTATGCAGATATGATCGATATAACGACAATTAATATACTTACTACTCTCATTATTATCAATCTAACTCATATTATTAGCCATATTATGCTTATATGATCGATAGAACGACAATTACTATACTTATTAATCTTATTATTATCAATCTAACTCATATTATTAGCCATATTATGCTTATATGATCGATAGAACGACAATTACTATGCTTATTACTCTTATTATTATCAATCTAACTCATATTATTTGCCATATTATGATTATATGACCGATAGAACGACAATTACTATGCTTATTACTCCTATTATTATCAATCTAACTCATATTATTAGCCATATTATGCTTATATGATCGATAAAACGACAATTACTATGCTTATTACTCTTATTATTATCAATCTAACTCATATTATTAGCCATATTATGCTTATATGATCGATAGGACGACAATTACTATACTCATTACTCTTATTATTATCAATCTAACTCATATTATTAGCTATGTTATGCTTATATGATCGATAGAACGACAATTACTACACTTATTACACTCACTATTATCAATCTAATTCATGTTATTAACCATATTATGCAGATATGATCGATAGAACGACAAATACTATACTGATTACTCTTACTATTATTAATCTAACTCATATTATTAGCCATATTATGCTTATATGACCGATAGAACGACAATTACTATACTTATTACACTCACTGTTATCAATCCAACTCATATTATTAACCATATTATGCAGATATGATCGATATAACGACAATTAATATACTTACTACTCTCATTATTATCAATCTAACTCATATTATTAGCCATATTATGCTTATATGATCGATAGAACGACAATTACTATACTTATTAATCTTATTATTATCAATCTAACTCATATTATTAGCCATATTATGCTTATATGATCGATAGAACGACAATTACTATGCTTATTACTCTTATTATTATCAATCTAACTCATATTATTTGCCATATTATGATTATATGACCGATAGAACGACAATTACTATGCTTATTACTCCTATTATTATCAATCTAACTCATATTATTAGCCATATTATGTTTATATGATCGATAAAACGACAATTACTATGCTTATTACTCTTATTATTATCAATCTAACTCATATTATTAGCCATATTATGCTTATATGATCGATAGGACGACAATTACTATACTCATTACTCTTATTATTATCAATCTAACTCATATTATTAGCTATGTTATGCTTATATGATCGATAGAACGACAATTACTACACTTATTACACTCACTATTATCAATCTAATTCATGTTATTAACCATATTATGCAGATATGATCGATAGAACGACAAATACTATACTGATTACTCTTACTATTATTAATCTAACTCATATTATTAGCCATATTATGCTTATATGACCGATAGAACGACAATTACTATACTTATTACACTCACTATTATCAATCTAACTCATATTATTAGCCATATTATGGTTATATGACCGATAGAACGACAATTACTATACTTATCACACACACTATTATCAATCTAACTCATATTATTAGCCATATTATGGTTATATGACCGATAGAACGACAATTACTATACTTATTACTCTTATTATTAACAATCCAACTCATATTATTAGCCATATTATGCTTATATGATCGATAGGACGACAATTACTATACTCATTACTCTTATTATTATGAATCTAACTCATATTATTAGCCATATTATGCTCATATGATCGATAGAACGACAATTACTATACTTATTACACTCACTGTTATCAATCCAACTCATATTATTAACCATATTATGCAGATATGATCGTTATAACGACAATTAATATACTTATTACTCTTATTGTTATCAATCTAACTCATATTATTAGCCATATTATGCTTATATGATCGATAGAACGACAATTACCATACTTATTACTCTTATTATTATCAATCTAACTCATATTATTAGGCATATTATGGTTATATGACCGATAGAACGACAATTACTATACTTATTACTCTTATTATTATCAATCTAACTCATATAATTAGCCATATTATGGTTATATGACCGATAGAACGACAATTACTATGCTTATTACTCTTATTATTATCAATCTAACTCACATTATTAGCCATATTATGCTTATATGATCGATAGGACGACAATTACTATACTCATTACTCTTATTATTATTAATCTAACTCATATTATTAGCCATATTATGCTTATATGATCGAGAGAACGACAATTACTACACTTATTACACTCACTATTATCAATCTAATTCATGTTATTAACCATATTATGCAGATATGACCGATAGAACGACAAATACTATACTGATTACTCTTATTATTATTAATCTAACTCATATTATTAGCCATATTATGCTCATATGATCGATAGAACGACAATTACTATACTTATTACACTCACTGTTATCAATCCAACTCATATTATTAACCATATTATGCAGATATGATCGATATAACGACAATTAATATACTTACTACTCTCATTATTATCAATCTAACTCATATTATTAGCCATATTATGCTTATATGATCGATAGAACGACAATTACTATACTTATTAATCTTATTATTATCAATCTAACTCATATTATTAGCCATATTATGCTTATATGATCGATAGAACGACAATTACTATGCTTATTACTCTTATTATTATCAATCTAACTCATATTATTTGCCATATTATGATTATATGACCGATAGAACGACAATTACTATGCTTATTACTCCTATTATTATCAATCTAACTCATATTATTAGCCATATTATGCTTATATGATCGATAGGACGACAATTACTATACTCATTACTCTTATTATTATCAATCTAACTCATATTATTAGCTATGTTATGCTTATATGATCGATAGAACGACAATTACTACACTTATTACACTCACTATTATCAATCTAATTCATGTTATTAACCATATTATGCAGATATGATCGATAGAACGACAAATACTATACTGATTACTCTTACTATTATTAATCTAACTCATATTATTAGCCATATTATGCTTATATGACCGATAGAACGACAATTACTATACTTATTACACTCACTGTTATCAATCCAACTCATATTATTAACCATATTATGCAGATATGATCGATATAACGACAATTAATATACTTACTACTCTCATTATTATCAATCTAACTCATATTATTAGCCATATTATGCTTATATGATCGATAGAACGACAATTACTATACTTATTAATCTTATTATTATCAATCTAACTCATATTATTAGCCATATTATGCTTATATGATCGATAGAACGACAATTACTATGCTTATTACTCTTATTATTATCAATCTAACTCATATTATTTGCCATATTATGATTATATGACCGATAGAACGACAATTACTATGCTTATTACTCCTATTATTATCAATCTAACTCATATTATTAGCCATATTATGCTTATATGATCGATAAAACGACAATTACTATGCTTATTACTCTTATTATTATCAATCTAACTCATATTATTAGCCATATTATGCTTATATGATCGATAGGACGACAATTACTATACTCATTACTCTTATTATTATCAATCTAACTCATATTATTAGCTATGTTATGCTTATATGATCGATAGAACGACAATTACTACACTTATTACACTCACTATTATCAATCTAATTCATGTTATTAACCATATTATGCAGATATGATCGATAGAACGACAAATACTATACTGATTACTCTTACTATTATTAATCTAACTCATATTATTAGCCATATTATGCTTATATGACCGATAGAACGACAATTACTATACTTATTACACTCACTATTATCAATCTAACTCATATTATTAGCCATATTATGGTTATATGACCGATAGAACGACAATTACTATACTTATCACACACACTATTATCAATCTAACTCATATTATTAGCCATATTATGGTTATATGACCGATAGAACGACAATTACTATACTTATTACTCTTATTATTAACAATCCAACTCATATTATTAGCCATATTATGCTTATATGATCGATAGGACGACAATTACTATACTCATTACTCTTATTATTATGAATCTAACTCATATTATTAGCCATATTATGCTCATATGATCGATAGAACGACAATTACTATACTTATTACACTCACTGTTATCAATCCAACTCATATTATTAACCATATTATGCAGATATGATCGTTATAACGACAATTAATATACTTATTACTCTTATTGTTATCAATCTAACTCATATTATTAGCCATATTATGCTTATATGATCGATAGAACGACAATTACTATACTTATTACACTTACTATTATCAATGTAACTCATATTATTAGCCATATTATGCTTATATGATCGATAGGACGACAATTACTATACTCATTACGCTTATTATTATCAATCTAACTCATATTATTAGCCATATTATGCTTATATGATCGATAAAACGACAATTGCTATGCTTATTACTCTTATTATTATCAATCTAACTCATATTATTAGCCATATTATGGTTATATGGCCGATAGAATAACAATTACTATACTTATTACCCTTATTATTATCAATCTAACTCATATTATTAGGCATATTATGGTTATATGACCGATAGAACGACAATTACTATACTTATTGCACACACTATTATCAATCTAACTCATATTATTAGCTATATTATGGTTATATGACCGATAGAACGACAATTACTATACTTATCACACTCACTATTATCAATCTAACTCATATTATTAGCCATATTATGCTCATATGATCGATAGAACGACAATTACTATACTTATTACTCTTATTATTATTAATCTAACTCATATTATTAGCCATATTATGCTTATATGATCGATAGAACGACAATTACTATACTTATTAATCTTATTATTATCAATCTAACTCATATTATTAGCCATATTATGCTTATATGATCGATAGAACGACAATTACTATACTCATTACTCTTTTTATTATCAATCTAACTCATATTATTAGCCATATTATGCTTATATGATCGATAGAACGACAATTACTATACTCATTACTCTTATTATTATCAATCTAACTCATATTATTAGCCATATTATGCTTATATGATCGATAGAACGACAATTACTATACTTATTAATCTTATTATTATCAATCTAACTCATATTATTAGCCATATTATGCTTATATGATCGATAGAACGACAATTACTATACTCATTACTCTTATTATTATCAATCTAACTCATATTATTAGCCATATTATGCTTATATGATCGATAGAACGACAATTACTATACTTATTAATCTTATTATTATCAATCTAACTCAGATTATTAGCCATATTATGCTTATATGATCGATAGGACGACAACTACTATACTCATTACTCTTTTTATTATCAATCTAACTCATATTATTAACCATATTATGCTTATATGATCGATAGTACGACAATTAATATACTTATTACACTCACTGTTACCAATCTAACTCATATTATTAGCCATATTATGGTTATATGACCGATAGAACGACAATTACTATACTTATTACTCTTATTATAATCAATCTAACTCATATTATTAGCCATATTATGCTTATATGATCGATAGAACGACGATTACTATACTTATTAATCTCACTATTATCAATCTAACTCATATTATTAGCCATATTATGCTTATATGATCGGTCGAACGACAATTACTATACTTATTGCACTTATTATTATCAATCTAACTTATATTATGAGCCATATTATGCTTATATGATCGATAGAACGACAATTACTATACTTATTACTCTCATTATTATCAATCTAATTCATGTTATTAACCATATTATGCAGATATGATCGATAGAACGACAAATACTATACTTATTACTCTTACTATTATTAATCTAACTCATATTATTAGCCATATTATGCTTATATGATCGATAGAACGACAATTACTATGCTTATTACACTTATTATTATCAATCTAACTCATATTATTTGCCATATTATGATTATATGACCGATAGAAGGACAATTACTACACTTATTACACTCACTATTATCAATCTAATTCATGTTATTAACCATATTATGCAGATATGATCGATAGAACGACAAATACTATACTGATTACTCTTACTATTATTAATCTAACTCATATTATTAGCCATATTATGCTTATATGATCGATAGAACGACAATTACTATGCTTATTACTCTTATTATTATCAATCTAACTCATATTATTAGCCATATTATGCTTATATGATCGGTAGAACGACAATTACTATACTTATTGCACTTATTATTATTAATCTAACTCATATTATTAGCCATATTATGCTTATATGATCGATAGAACGACAATTACTATACTTATTACTCTCATTATTATCAATCTAATTCATGTTATTAACCATATTATGCAGATATGATCGATGGAACGACAAATACTATACTGATTACTCTTACTATTATTAATCTAACTCATATTATTAGCCATATTATGCTTATATGATCGATAGAACGACAATTACTATGCTTATTACACTTATTATTATCAATCTAACTCATATTATTTGCCATATTATGATTATCTGACCGATAGAACGACAATTGCTATGCTTATTACTCTTATTATTATCAATCTAACTCATATTATTAGCCATATTATGGTTATATGGCCGATAGAATAACAATTACTATACTTATTACCCTTATTATTATCAATCTAACTCATATTATTAGGCATATTATGGTTATATGACCGATAGAACGACAATTACTATACTTATTGCACACACTATTATCAATCTAACTCATATTATTAGCTATATTATGGTTATATGACCGATAGAACGACAATTACTATACTTATCACACTCACTATTATCAATCTAACTCATATTATTATAAGTATATTATGCTCATATGATCGATAGAACGACAATTACTATACTTATTACACTCACTGTTATCAATCCAACTCATATTGTTAACCATATTATGCAGATATGATCGATATAACGACAATTAATATACTTATTACTCTTATTATAATCAATCTAACTCATATTATTAGCCATATTATGCTTATATGATCGATAGAACGACGATTACTATACTTATTAATCTCACTATTATCAATCTAACTCATATTATTAGCCATATTATGCTTATATGATCGGTAGAACGACAATTACTATACTTATTACACTTATTATTATCAATTTAACTCATATTATTAGCCATATTATGCTTATATGATCGATAGAACGACAATTACTATACTTATTACTCTCATTATTATCAATCTAACTCATATAATTAGCCATATTATGGTTATATGACCGATAGAACGACAATTACTATACTTATCACACTCACTATTATCAATCTAACTCATATTATTAGCCATATTATGGTTATATGACCGATAGAACGACAATTACTATACTTATTACTCTTATTATTATTAATCTAACTCATATTATTAGCCATATTATGCTTATATGATCGATAGAACGACAATTACTATACTTATTAATCTTATTATTATCAATCTAACTCATATTATTAGCCATATTATGCTTATATGATCGATAGAACGACAATTACTATACTCATTACTCTTTTTATTATCAATCTAACTCATATTATTAGCCATATTATGCTTATATGATCGATAGAACGACAATTACTATACTCATTACTCTTATTATTATCAATCTAACTCATATTATTAGCCATATTATGCTTATATGATCGATAGAACGACAATTACTATACTTATTAATCTTATTATTATCAATCTAACTCATATTATTAGCCATATTATGCTTATATGATCGATAGAACGACAATTACTATACTCATTACTCTTATTATTATCAATCTAACTCATATTATTAGCCATATTATGCTTATATGATCGATAGAACGACAATTACTATACTTATTAATCTTATTATTATCAATCTAACTCAGATTATTAGCCATATTATGCTTATATGATCGATAGGACGACAACTACTATACTCATTACTCTTTTTATTATCAATCTAACTCATATTATTAACCATATTATGCTTATATGATCGATAGTACGACAATTAATATACTTATTACACTCACTGTTACCAATCTAACTCATATTATTAGCCATATTATGGTTATATGACCGATAGAACGACAATTACTATACTTATTACTCTTATTATAATCAATCTAACTCATATTATTAGCCATATTATGCTTATATGATCGATAGAACGACGATTACTATACTTATTAATCTCACTATTATCAATCTAACTCATATTATTAGCCATATTATGCTTATATGATCGGTCGAACGACAATTACTATACTTATTGCACTTATTATTATCAATCTAACTTATATTATGAGCCATATTATGCTTATATGATCGATAGAACGACAATTACTATACTTATTACTCTCATTATTATCAATCTAATTCATGTTATTAACCATATTATGCAGATATGATCGATAGAACGACAAATACTATACTTATTACTCTTACTATTATTAATCTAACTCATATTATTAGCCATATTATGCTTATATGATCGATAGAACGACAATTACTATGCTTATTACACTTATTATTATCAATCTAACTCATATTATTTGCCATATTATGATTATATGACCGATAGAAGGACAATTACTACACTTATTACACTCACTATTATCAATCTAATTCATGTTATTAACCATATTATGCAGATATGATCGATAGAACGACAAATACTATACTGATTACTCTTACTATTATTAATCTAACTCATATTATTAGCCATATTATGCTTATATGATCGATAGAACGACAATTACTATGCTTATTACTCTTATTATTATCAATCTAACTCATATTATTAGCCATATTATGCTTATATGATCGGTAGAACGACAATTACTATACTTATTGCACTTATTATTATTAATCTAACTCATATTATTAGCCATATTATGCTTATATGATCGATAGAACGACAATTACTATACTTATTACTCTCATTATTATCAATCTAATTCATGTTATTAACCATATTATGCAGATATGATCGATGGAACGACAAATACTATACTGATTACTCTTACTATTATTAATCTAACTCATATTATTAGCCATATTATTCTTATATGATCGATAGAACGACAATTACTATGCTTATTACACTTATTATTATCAATCTAACTCATATTATTTGCCATATTATGATTATCTGACCGATAGAACGACAATTACTACACTTATTACACTCACTATTATCAATCTAATTCATGTTATTAACCATATTATGCAGATATGATCGATAGAACGACAAATACTATACTGATTACTCTTACTATTATTAATCTAACTCATATTATTAGCCATATTATGCTTATATGATCGATAGAACGACAATTACTATGCTTATTACTCTTATTATTATCAATCTAACTCATATTATTAGCCATATTATGCTTATATGATCGATAGAACGACAATTACTATACTTATTAATCTTATTATTATCAATCTAACTCATATTATTAGCCATATTATGCTTATATGATCGATAGAACGACAATTACTATACTCATTACTCTTATTATTATCAATCTAACTCATATTATTAGCCATATTATGCTTATATGATCGATAGAACGACAATTACTATACTTATTAATCTTATTATTATCAATCTAACTCAGATTATTAGCCATATTATGCTTATATGATCGATAGGACGACAACTACTATACTCATTACTCTTTTTATTATCAATCTAACTCATATTATTAACCATATCATGCTTATATGATCGATAGTACGACAATTACTATACTTATTACACTCACTGTTACCAATCTAACTCATATTATTAGCCATATTATGGTTATATGACCGATAGAACGACAATTACTATACTTATTACTCTTATTATAATCAATCTAACTCATATTATTAGCCATATTATGCTTATATGATCGATAGAACGACGATTACTATACTTATTAATCTCACTATTATCAATCTAACTCATATTATTAGCCATATTATGCTTATATGATCGGTCGAACGACAATTACTATACTTATTGCACTTATTATTATCAATCTAACTTATATTATGAGCCATATTATGCTTATATGATCGATAGAACGACAATTACTATACTTATTACTCTCATTATTATCAATCTAATTCATGTTATTAACCATATTATGCAGATATGATCGATAGAGCGACAAATACTATACTTATTACTCTTACTATTATTAATCTAACTCATATTATTAGCCATATTATGCTTATATGATCGATAGAACGACAATTACTATGCTTATTACACTTATTATTATCAATCTAACTCATATTATTTGCCATATTATGCTTATATGATCGATAGAACGACGATTACTATACTTATTAATCTCACTATTATCAATCTAACTCATATTATTAGCCATATTATGCTTATATGATCGGTAGAACGACAATTACTATACTTATTGCACTTATTATTATCAATCTAACTCATATTATTAGCCATATTATGCTTATTCGATCGATAGAACGACAATTACTATGCTTATTACTCTCATTATTATCAATCTAACTCATATTATTAGCCATATTATGCTTATATGATCGATAGAACGACGATTACTATACTTATTAATCTCATTATTATCAATCTAACTCATATAATTAGCCATATTATGGTTATATGACCGATAGAACGACAATTACTATGCTTATTACTCTCATTATTATCAATCTAACTCATATTATCAGCCATATTATGCTTATATGATCGATAGAACGACAATTACTATGCTTATTACTCTTATTATTATCAATCTAACTCATATTATTAGCCATATTAGGCTTATATGATCGATAGAACGACGATTACTATACTTATTAATCTCACTATTATCAATCTAACTCATATTATTAGCCATATTATGCTTATATGATCGGTAGAACGACAATTACTATACTTATTACACTCACTGTTATCAATCTAACTCATATTATTAGCCATATTATGGTTATATGACCGATAGAACGACAATTACTATACTTATTACTCTTATTATAATCAATCTAACTCATATTATTAGCCATTGTAACGAGGCATATTTTCATTGGGTTGATTGCCTCCTTTTTTTTGGGTTATGCCTCGTTACGATGATCCCCCCGAATTGCCAGCCCCACTCCTCCGCCCAAGCGGACCACCTCGCCGCTGGGGCAAGTATGAATGAGCGGGCGTGTGTGTTTTTCTTTTCTTTTTCGTGTGTTTTTTTTATTTTCTATTTATTTCGGAAGCCACGCTTTTCTTTCCCCCCACCGATCCGTCACAAATTTGGCGCCCAACGTGGGGCCAGAGTAAAGTTGACCACAGGGACGCGAGTATCCACCCTTAAAGATTTTCTTTGTTCGAGTTGGTTTGAAATTTCCGTTACTCGTACCGTTGATTTCAACGACGAGTCTTTGTTTTCGTATCTAGCAATAGGCGATCGTTTTTGCTTCGTTGACATCTACCTGTACCCCGTGTGTACAGGTGGGTATCCGATATCATCGCCGCGATTGTCTCTAGAGCGAAACTCTGTAACGGATTCTTATTGTTTGTTACTTTCCTTGATTTCTAACGGCATACAAGGCCGATTATACCGAGCCTTTGTTTGTGTTAAGAGTCGGCACCCGTGACGGTTTGAGCTGTCGGTTGTTGTTCTTTTTTTTCTTGAGCGTATATTATCGCTTCTTCATCGTCAGCTTAACTCCGGGTTAAAGTTAGAAAAAATTCTTTATTATGTCCGGCTCCGAGACCACTGAGACTGACCGCGCTCGCCGTTTCGCCCTTCGCGAACAGAGAGCTGAGCTGCGGGAGATGTGCTCCTCATTAGTGGACCGACACAATGCCGTAGATGTAATTATGCTGATGGAGATGTTGGGATTCAGTACCGTCGGTACGTGGACCGCGTTGGCTGACCGATTCAGGCGTTACCATTTCCGCCTCGAATTCGGACCCAACGCGGCCGGGTGGGACCCTGCAGTAGACGAGGTGGCCGGCGCGCAGACCAACGCCTCACTTGAGACCCTGGTGGCCGGCAGCCGAGGAAGGGACTTGTTCGCCCGATACGAGTCCATCCTCCGTCTCTCCCCCCTTCGCGGGTCCGGGTACCCACTCGGAGCGCGCGCCAGTTTTGATTTGATTCCCGCCGCCGCCCCGACCTTGACCGTGACCGAACCTTCGCGTCCGGTTACGGAGCGGCCAGCGGAAGAAGACGCGTCCGCGCTGGATCACCCGGAAGATCCCAACACCCCCGAATTACCGCGCGGATGGGTGGAGGACCGCCAGTGGCTGCCCACTGGTCAGTCCGTCGGACGTTATCGGGACCCCCTTAGTCTTCACTCTGAAGGGGTGGAAACGTCCCAGCCGGCGGATACTACTCCCCACCGCTCCCTAGCAACCGCGAGCACGCCGCGAGTTAGGGAGTCGCGTCTCGCGGAGTCCGGATTTACCGGACCAAGGGGTGATCGCGAAGCGCGTCACGCTTCCCCACCGCTGGAGACGCGAGGTTCTTCGGCTCCCCTTCCCCAATTCGAACCGATCGGTAGCGATCGCCGAGCTACGCGTTCCGAAACGGAGGGGATTTCTGCCGCGTCGCGGCCGGTAAGAGAGCGAGCGACGGGTCGGTACGGGCACCGTCAACCAGACCCCCCACTCTCCCGCCAACAGATTCGGTACGACAGCAGCGGGAGCGACGGAGAAGTTCCCCTACCAGCTGTCACCGAATCTCGCGTTAGCCGTCTTGAACCGCAACGCGAAGAACGACGCGAAGGACGACGCGAAAGAATAGAGGAAGAACGCGATCGTCTACGTGTTCGCGACTCCGTGGACAACCTGGCGTCCCGGAGCCACCCTCGCGTTCCCTCCCCACCCGGGGTAGGTTACACAGAACGCGAAGGTGTCGAGCGCGAACGCGTTTCAGTCATGACCAGTAAGGAGCGTCACGAGTGGAGGGAACGAACTCGTGATCTCTCCCCTCGTGATCGCCCCCGTTCTCGCGACCCCGTGGACAACCTGGCGTCCCGGGGCCACCCCCGCGTTCCCTCCCCATCCGGGGTTGGTCCTTCAGAGCGCGGAGGTGTAGAACGCGAGTACGTTTCTGTTTTGCCCAGAGAAGAACGACGCGACAGAAGGGAACGAACTCGTGACCTTTCTCCTCGTGATCGTTTACGTTTTCGCGACCCCGTGGACAACCTGGCGTCCCGGGGCCACCCCCGCGTTCCCTCCCCATCCGGGGCTGGTTACTTAGAGCGCGGAGGTGTCGAGCGCGATTACGACACTGTTTTGCAGCGTGACGAACGGCGCGAGAGGAGAAGAGAGACTCGCGACCCCGTGGACAACCTGGCGTCCCGGAGTTATCCCCGTGCTCCCTCCCCATCCGGGGATGGTTACTTAGAGCGCGTGGACTACCGTTCGGACACGTATCGCCGCGCGGAGGACCGTGACCTTGCCCCGAGGGCGTCGGTGGAGGCGCCCCGTGACCGCACACTGGCGACAAGGAGAGGGGAGGAAGAAGCTCGTCCATTTTCGGGCGAGCCAGGCTCCCCCCGCTCCCGCCGTGTGCTGCGACACCGGGAAGTGGACACGGAATACGAGAGAGACGCCACGGTGCATCGACGACAATCTCCTCTCGGTCATTTCCGGGGAGATCAGGCGATCGATGTGCTGACGAAATGGCGCATCTCGTACTCCAGCGAGTTCGAGGAGGGAGCAGAAACTTTTCTGGACCGCCTCGAACGATGTCTGGACAGCTCGAAGATGCCTGTACCGGACATGCTGGCCGCGCTGCCTGCTGTTTTGCAAGGAGCGGCTGCGAACTGGCATCGTATCTGTGGAGTGTCGTGTCGGAGCTGGAGCGAATTTGCCCGAGCTTTCCGGGAACGCTTCGGCGCGCGCGACTTCCAACAACAGCTCAAGAATGATGCCAAGAATCGCACGCAGGGAGAGCGAGAAACGATCAGCATGTTTCTAGATAGTTTAGAGCTGATCTTCTCGCACATGAATCCCCCTCCTTTGTACGTAGAACGGTTGAATACGGCATATGACAACTTATTGCCATATTACCGCCGAAGATTCCGACGTTCGGAGTTTAGTACGTTTAAGGAGCTGCGCGAATTGGGTAGGGAGGTGGAGGAAGGTGCGGCTAGAGAAAGAGCCGGGCATCGCCCACCCCCTAGCGCAGCAGACCTCGCGTTGGCGGAAACCGCGTATCGGCCACCCCCGCGAGGAGCTTTTAGTAGTTTAGCCGCGACGGACTCGCCGTACGACTACGAGCCGCCTGCCGATGCTTGGAAACAAGGAGAATCCGCGAGATCGCAGGACAAGAAAACGGGCTCTTCAAGGCCCGTGGTCGAGGTCGAAGTGGAAAGACCGCACGCCTCGACCCCCGCGACCGCGAGAACTCCGGCGGCGGCACCGAAGGCGAGTGTTCCGCGCCAGCCACCGCGGACGCGCACCCCGCCGCGACCTTCAAGGTCGCAGGTAGAGCGGAGGAGCCCCGCGATGCCGGCTGCTACAGCACCCCCGCTCGCAACGTCCACCCCGTTGGCCTCTAAGGGGGGGGAGTGCTATAATTGCGGACAGCCTGGACATTGGGCTGCCGACTGCCCCCTCCCCCGGAGGATCCGGGTGTGCTACGGGTGTAACCGAGAGGGGGTGACTATACTCACCTGCCCCGATTGCCTCGCTAGGCGGTCGGGAAATGCACCGCGGGGAAGTCGCTAGAGGCCTGCGACCACCCGCGTGAAGACGTGGAGGCCTCACAGATAGGCACGATTCAGGTGGAGGAAGGGCCAACGGATCCGAACATTTGTGCGGAATTTCCGGAAACCCTCAAAATTCTCCCTGAATTGACCCTCCCGTCTCTTTCGCCAAAAACCGTGGGGCCACCCTCCACTCCACTTTTGAAAAGGAAGGAGGAGGCCACCTCCCGATCCCTAATTTGTCTATGTGACGGCCCGAGGGCTGGTTGGACCAGGGGACCGAGAGGGGATAACTTTTATCCTGCGGTACCTCTTCCGTCGCCTCCACCCCAGGAGACAAAGGAGGAGGTCACCTCCGAGCCCCTACTTTGTACATGTGACGGACGTTTACTCGGTTGTACCAGGGGGCAAAGAGGTGACGATTTCGACCTCAAGAGACCTGTTTCCGTTCCTCCACTGGAGGAGGAGAGGGAGGAGGCCACTCCCCGATCCCTACTTTGTACATGTGACGGCCCGAGGGCCGGTTGGACCAGGGGACCGGGAAAAGAGGGCCTTCATCCCACGGAACTTCCTCCCGCGCCTCCACTTAGGGAGACCGAGGAGGAGGTCACCTCTCGATCCCTAATTTGTCTATGTGACGGCCAAAAGGCTGGTTGGACCAGGGGAAAGCGAGGTGAAGGTCCCGATTCCGCGAGTACATTACCCGCGCCTCCACTTTTGGAGAACAGGGCCGTAATCACCTCCACTGATCCCTACTTTGTCCATGGGACGGCCAATTTGCCGGTTGGACCAGGGGACAGTCAGGTGGTCGGAATGGCTCGCGAATCGATTAAATTTCGCCGCGATTTTCCGCCGGGATATGTTGACCGCCGCTATTATGTCCGCCTACTGGTCGCTGGACATCCGCTCTGGGCTTTAATTGATAGCGGGGCCGCGCGTTCCTACTTGGGACCAGACGCGATTGCATGGTTAGGGTCGCGTATAGATCCCACTTTTTCAGGGGAAATGCGGATGGCCAATGGCGTGCAGGACCATATCTTAGGCGAAGCGGTGATAGAGATCGAAATCGACGGGCGAAAGATTGCATTGCCAATCCGAGTCGCGAACAATTTAGATTACGATTGCGTGCTGGGGATAGATTTTCTGGAGGCTTTTGAAATCTCCCTAGACACATCGAACGCGACTTGGAAAATTCGGAATGGTCCCGTTCATTCCTTTGTTGTTCCAGGTTTGCAGGATTCGAGGGAAATTATCCACGCCGATTGCGCCGCTATCGTTGAGATTACTCCGAAACAAAGCGAGCGCTTAAATCAGCTGTTGGATCGAATAATTCCCCCTCCTGCGGAAAAACCTCCCGCGACTACTCTTGTTCAGCATAAAATCGACGTGCAAGGACACGAACCGATTAAACACCGCGCGCGACGCGTATCTCCGAAAATTTACGAAGTCGCGCACGCGGAGGTTGATAAGATGCTCGCGGATGGAATTATTGAGCGCTCGTCAAGCGCTTGGGCGAGTTGTCCCGTGATAGTTGCAAAAGCGAACGGGAAATATCGCTTTTGTATTGACTATCGCGATGTAAACAATGTCACTAAGAAGGACGCATACCCTCTTCCGCATATGGACGCGATCCTGGACAAATTACGCACTGCACTATACATTTCGACCATCGATTTGAGTCAGGCGTACTTCCAAATTCCTCTGGAAGAGTCCAGTCGAGAAATTACGGCGTTCGTAGTCCCAGGGAAAGGGTTATTCCAATTTACGCGTATGCCGTACGGGCTGACCAACGCCCCGGCCACTTTTCAAAGGCTGATGGATCGCTTGATTGGTCCTGAGCTTGAACCTCACGCCTTCGCGTATCTTGACGATATTGTTATCGTCAATGAGACCTTCGATGACCATCTTGAATGGATCGAAAAGGTCATTGGAATATTAAACGAAGCAGGGCTCGAAATCAATCGGGAAAAGAGCGAATTTTGTCGCCAAGAGGTCCGGTATTTGGGATATTTAATAAGCCAAAAGGGCCTCGAACCCGATCCCGAAAAGGTTGCGCCGGTTTTGTCGTATCCGGCGCCCACGACGGTCAAGCAACTGCGGAGTTTCCTCGGCATGGTTGGTTGGTACGCACGATTTTTGCCGAACCATGCGCGTGACAAAGTTCCCTTGGTGCAGTTGCTTAAGAAAGACGAGCCCTGGCATTGGGGTAAAGCTCAAGAAACGGCTTTTCAAAATTTGAAAAAAGCCCTGAGCACCACCCCCGTTTTAGCGCGTCCTGATTTTTCGTTGCCGTTCGTTCTTCAGACTGACGCGAGTCACTATGCAATCGGCGCGGTCCTCACACATAAACAAAATGGGGAGGAACACCCCATTGTTTACGTGAATAGAGTCTTGACCGCTGCCGAGCAAAAATATTCAGTGACCGAAAAAGAGTGTTTGGCAGTTTTATGGGCCATTAAAAAACTCCGTCCGTATCTCGAGGGGTACTCTTTTACCGTTATTACGGATCACAGCAGCCTCAAATGGCTGCATAATTTAAAAGATCCCACGGGACGATTGGCGAGATGGGCCCTTGATATGCAACAATACTCTTTTTCTATTGAGCATCGTAAAGGAGCCCTCCACCACGTCCCGGATGCACTTTCACGTGCGATAGTACCCCCGAACGACGTCGTCACTGAAGAACCACCTGTTCACGACTTTTTAGCGGCTCTCAAGGACATTGAGAGTAATTGGTACGCTGACCGCTTGAAAAAAGTAGAATCGCACCCCGCGTCGTACCCCGATTGGCGAGTTGAAGACGGACGTCTGTATTATCACCGTCCGTCTCCCACGCAAGAAATTATCGGAGAGGATGACGATGCGTGGAAGTTGGTTCTCCCCGAGAATCTTCGAGAAAAGGCCATCCGAAATGCCCATGATCCCCCGGCCGCTGGTCACCCCGGTATTGATAAAACATACCAAAGGGTGAGCCAAGAATTTTATTGGCCGGGGATGTTCCGAGACATCCGCCGTTTTGTGCAGCGATGTCCCGTGTGTCAACAGCACAAGGTCGAGCAGCTTGCTCCCGCTGGACACATGGGCCGGCGAATCCCCGAACGGCCATGGGCCGTGGTATCCGCCGACGTAATGGGCCCTTTTCCGCTCGGGCGTGGTCAAGCTCGGTACGTTGTAGTCTTCTTGGACAATTTTACAAAGTGGGTGGAGTGTAAGGCGCTCCGAAAAGCTACGGGGTCGGCTATTTTAACAGCTTTTGAAGACCTCGTGCTATTTCGTTGGGGAGCCCCCGAAATATTCCTCACTGACAACGGTACCGAGTTTTGCAATAAAGAGATTGATTCGGCTTTAGAAGAATGGGGAATCACGCATTACACGATTCCCCCGTATCACGCGCAAGCGAATCCGGTGGAACGAGTTAATCGTGTCCTAAAAACGATGATTTCATCGTTTATTGAAAAGGACCACCGTGAATGGAACGTGCACTTGCACGAATTCCGATTCGCTGTTAATACTGCTGTGCATTCCTCAGCTGGCGAGTCTCCAGCGGTGCTCAACTTTGGAAGAGCCCCACGATCCGTCGGCAGTATTCGACGCGCCGTGGAAGGAGAACCCCTGCTCTCCCGCAGAGACCCGCAAGCCTGGGCACAGCGATCGCGTCGCTTGTTGTTATTGCACGACTTAGTGCGACAACAATTGGAACGCGCTCACAAGCGACAAGCGAAGTATTATAATGCGCGTCATCGAGACATTAAATACCGGGTAGGCGATTTAGTTTGGCGTCGGAATAGGGCCCTCTCGTCCGCCGCAGAAAATGTGGCCGCGAAGCTGGCGGCCGCCTACATTGGTCCATTTCAGATCAAAAAGGTCCTATCGCCCGTCGTGTACGAGTTGGAGACGACCGGAACCCGTATGGTTCCGAAGGTTCACGTCTCCGATTTGAAGCCGTTTGTCGGTGATGACCCCGACGACGGCCCACCACTGACCCCTCCTAACGAAGTTTTGTTTAAGGATGCTGCGTCAAGGAAGGAGGGGAGGGCGGGCGACATCCCGCATGGCAGCGGCGCCCCACCGTCCCGAGGAGGAGTTCGACCCCCTGCCTCCGGGGGCGTGTTTGGAGCCACGGCGGACCGCGGAGGACACCCGGACAGCAGCTGTCCGGTCCGTCGTCGACACCCCCGGGGCCAGCGAGGGACGAAAGGGGCGGAGGAGGAGGCGCCGCTCACGCAAGGCCCCGCAACCCGCCGCAGCGCCCGCCTCCACGCCAAGGAGGCGGAAAAGGTCCCGGGGGGTGAGCGCCCCCGAAAAGGGAGCGGCACTCCCCCCCACTCCTCGACCGCGACCCCCGGCCCATCGGGCAACGGTCCGCCGGCCGGTGAAGCGCCCCCGCCTCGCGGTGGAGGCGCCAAGCGCGGCCGGCCTCGCGGTCGTCGGCCCCGGGCCTAGTGGCCCCGAGGGCCGAATTTTGGACGCGACGGCGCAGTTCCTGTCTCTGATGACAGGAATAATGGGAAATGCGCCGTCGCATGGACCGGCGCTGCCGGCGGTGGCGGGCCCGGCACCCGCAGGGGTTTGTTTCCGGTGCCGGCGGAGGGGGCACGAACAGCTGCAGTGCCCGTATCCCGCCGCCGGCCCCTACTGTTTTAGGTGTGGTCAGCCAGGGGTGACCCTGCGGTCCTGCCCGCATTGTGCGCGGGCAGGTCCCGCAAAGAGAGGGGCGGCCCCACACCGAAGGCGGTAGGAAGCCTGCGGGTGACCGCTTTGGTTTGTTTGTTTGTCCTTTGTCTTGGTGGTGGGTAATTTAGTTTAGTACGTAGGAAAAAAAAAAAAAAAAAAAATTATAAAATTAAAAATGAAAAAAAAAAAAATATATATGTTTCTATGTGGTGATGGGATTTTTTAGGGGTTTGTGCCGTCCTTTATTATTTCACAATTATATTTTTGAGTTTCGTTTTTTTATTCCCCCAATTTTCATTTTTATTTTTCTTTGTATGTATCGGCCAAGTAGGCGACAATTTCATTTATAGTTTATTTGATTTTTCTTTTCCTTTATGTTTCTTTTTGGGGTGTGTTGTGTTGAGTGTGTTACCTCGCAACAGTATTCTCACCTTCTGATTCTTTCCTTCCATTGAAGTTTTTTTTTTTTTGGTTTTGTTTTGTTCGACTCACCGCCTCTCTCTCCGTTCCGTTGTGGGGGACAGATTTTTTTTTCTGTTCAGAGAACGGTAGAGATAGAAGGCAGCTACGCGGATCGCCCTATCGCGCGACATCGCCACCCCTGATGTCGAGCGAAAGATGGGGTTTCGGATTTTAATGCTGAGTCTCCGCCGATTTCCTGAGCGTTGATTGACTCGCATTCCGAAACAGCTGATCAGCGAGTGTGAGTAAATATTGTCTGGAGAATACTGAATATAGGCCGACGACGATGAAAAAGCCCGACCTCTCATTTAATTTGGCTAAGCCAATTATTTTGATTGAGGAAGGCTCATCGCGCCCGGATTAAGACGGCGCGACGATTTCTTGCGCCAGTTCTTATTCCGTGGCCCGTCGCTCGTCGGTATGCGAGGTTTTTGTTCTGCTTCCTCCCCGCGGCCGACAACGGAGTCAGGTGCGCTGGGTCTGAGGAAGCAAGGGTCCCCCTTCCTGGATGGGACCCATCGTTTTGTCCCTTCGCGTTTTTTTTGTTTTGTTGTTTGTGGTCCTCCAGTTTATCTTTCCATCTTCTTTGTTTTTTTTTCTGCCTCCTTGTCTGCGATAGGGGAAAATTACTTTTGATTCCCCTTCCTAACGACGTCCAAGTCTGTTACAGGACCGCAGTTTTTTTTTCAAGCCGGCCGCTCGCTCGCCTCGTTGCGCGGCCTCTAGGAGCGGGCGCGAAAGCGAGGAGGGGGGTAGGACAATTTTTGGGGGGGGGTGTGTAACGAGGCATATTTTCATTGGGTTGATTGCCTCCTTTTTTTTGGGTTATGCCTCGTTACGATGATCCCCCCGAATTGCCAGCCCCACTCCTCCGCCCAAGCGGACCACCTCGCCGCTGGGGCAAGTATGAATGAGCGGGCGTGTGTGTTTTTCTTTTCTTTTTCGTGTGTTTTTTTTATTTTCTATTTATTTCGGAAGCCACGCTTTTCTTTCCCCCCACCGATCCGTCACACCATATTATGCTTATATGATCGATAGAACGACGATTACTATACTTATTAATCTCACTATTATCAATCTAACTCATATTATTAGCCATATTATGCTTATATGATCGGTAGAACGACAATTACTATACTTATTGCACTTATTATTATCAATCTAACTCATATTATTAGCCATATTATGCTTATTCGATCGATAGAACGACAATTACTATGCTTATTACTCTCATTATTATCAATCTAACTCATATAATTAGCCATATTATGGTTATATGACCGATAGAACGACAATTACTATGCTTATTACTCTTATTATTATCAATCTAACTCACATTATTAGCCATATTATGCTTATATGATCGATAAAACGACAATTACTATGCTTATTACTCTTATTATTATCAATCTAACTCATATTATTAGCCATATTATGCTTATATGATCGATAGGACGACAATTACTATACTCATTACTCTTATTATTATGAATCTAACTCATATTATTAGCCATATTATGCTCATATGATCGATAGAACGACAATTACTATACTTATTACACTCACTGTTATCAATCCAACTCATATTATTAACCATATTATGCAGATATGATCGTTATAACGACAATTAATATACTTATTACTCTTATTGTTATCAATCTAACTCATATTATTAGCCATATTATGCTTATATGATCGATAGAACGACAATTACTATACTTATTACACTTACTATTATCAATGTAACTCATATTATTAGCCATATTATGCTTATATGATCGATAGGACGACAATTACTATACTCATTACTCTTATTATTATCAATCTAACTCATATTATTAGCCATATTATGCTTATATGATCGATAAAACGACAATTGCTATGCTTATTACTCTTATTATTATCAATCTAACTCATATTATTAGCCATATTATGGTTATATGGCCGATAGAATAACAATTACTATACTTATTACCCTTATTATTATCAATCTAACTCATATTATTAGGCATATTATGGTTATATGACCGATAGAACGACAATTACTATACTTATTGCACACACTATTATCAATCTAACTCATATTATTAGCTATATTATGGTTATATGACCGATAGAACGACAATTACTATACTTATCACACTCACTATTATCAATCTAACTCATATTATTAGCCATATTATGCTCATATGATCGATAGAACGACAATTACTATACTTATTACACTCACTGTTATCAATCCAACTCATATTGTTAACCATATTATGCAGATATGATCGATATAACTACAATTAATATACTTATTACTCTTATTATAATCAATCTAACTCATATTATTAGCCATATTATGCTTATATGATCGATAGAACGACGATTACTATACTTATTAATCTCACTATTATCAATCTAACTCATATTATTAGCCATATTATGCTTATATGATCGGTAGAACGACAATTACTATACTTATTACACTTATTATTATCAATCTAACTCATATTATTAGCCATATTATGCTTATATGATCGATAGAACGACAATTACTATACTTATTAATCTTATTATTATCAATCTAACTCATATTATTAGCCATATTATGCTTATATGATCGATAGAACGACAATTACTATACTCATTACTCTTATTATTATCAATCTAACTCATATTATTAGCCATATTATGCTTATATGATCGATAGAACGACAATTACTATACTTATTAATCTTATTATTATCAATCTAACTCAGATTATTAGCCATATTATGCTTATATGATCGATAGGACGACAACTA
>NW_027474291.1:0-58687 GCF_050947335.1 Megachile rotundata | reverse complement strand
ATTATTAGCCATATTATGCTTATATGATCGATAGAACGACAATTACTATACTCATTGCTCTTATTATTATCAATCTAACTCATATTATAACCATATTATGCAATTATGATCGGTAGAACGACAATTACTATACTTATTACACTTATTATTATCAATCTAACTCATATTATTAGCCATATGATGCTTATATGATCGATAGAACGACAAGTACTATACTTATTACTCTTATTATTATCAATCTAACTCATATTATTAGCCATATTGTTATTACATGAGCCGATAGAACGACAATTACTATATTTATTACACTCACTATTATCAATCTAACTCATATTATTAACCATATTATGCAGATATGATCGATAGAACGACAATTACTATACTCATTACTCTTATTAT
The DNA here is from genome assembly GCF_050947335.1 of Megachile rotundata. NCBI lineage: Eukaryota > Metazoa > Arthropoda > Insecta > Hymenoptera > Megachilidae > Megachile > Megachile rotundata. The sequence continues at coordinate 58,288 of NW_027474291.1, read as the reverse complement.
TATCAATCTAACTCATGCTATTAGCCATATTGTGCTTATATGATCGATAGAACGACAATTACTATACTTATTACTCTTATTATTATCAATCTAACTCATATTATTAGGCCATATTGTGCTTATATGATCGATAGAACGACAATTACTATACTTATTACTCTTATTATTATAAATCTAACTCCTATTATTAGCCATATATGCTTATATGATCGATAGAACGACAATTACTATACTCATTACTCTTATTATTATCAATCTAACTCATATTATTAGCCATATTCTGCTTATATGATCGATAGAACGACAATTACTATACTCACTACACTTAGTATTATCAATCTAACTCATATTATTAGCCATATTATGCTTATATTATCGATAGAACGACAATTACTATACTTACTGACTGTTATTATTATCAATCTAACTCATATTATTAGCCATATTATGCTTATATGATCGATAGAATGAGAATTACTATACTCACTACTCTTAGTATTATCACTCTAACTCATATTATTAGCCATATTATGCTCATATGATCGAGATAACAACAATTACTATACTTATTACTCTATTGTTATCAATCTAACTCATATTATTAGCCATATTATGCTTAAATGATCGATAGAACTACAATTACTATACTCACTACTCTTATTATTATCAATCTAACTCATATTATTAGCCATAATGTGCTTATATGATCGGTAGAACGACAATTACTATACTCATTACTCTTATTATTATCAATCTAACTCATATTATTAACCATATTATGCAGATATGATCGATAGAACGACAATTACTATACTTATTACTCTTATTATTATCAATCTAACTCATATTATTAGCCATATTGTGCTTATATGATCGATAGAACGACAATTACTAAACTTATTACTCTTATTATTATAAATCTAACTCATACTATTAGCCATATTATGCTTATATGATCGATAGAACGACAATTACTATACTTATTACTCTTATTATTATGAATCCAACTCATATTATTACCCATATTATGCTGATATGATCGATCGAACGACAATTACTATACTTATTACACTTATTATTATCAATCTAACACATATTATTAGCCATATTATGCTTATATGATCGATAGTACGACAATTACTATACTCATTACTCTTATTATTTCAATCTAACTCATATTATTAGCCATATTCTGCTTATATGATCGATAGAACGACAATTACTATACTCACTACTCATAGTATTATCAATCTAACTCATATTATTAAGCCATATTATGCTTATATTATCGATGAACGACATATTACTATACTTATGACTGTTATTATTATCAATCATAACTCATATTATTAGCCATATTATGCTTATATGATCGATAGAATGAGAATTACTATACTCACTACTCTTAGTATTATCACTCTAACTCATATTATTAGCCATATTATGCTCATATGATCGAGATAACAACAATTACTATACTTATTACTCTTATTATTATCAATCTAAACTCATCTTATTAGCCATATTATGCTTAAATGATCGATAGAAACGACAATTACTATACTCACTACTCTTATTATTATCAATCTAACTCATATTATTAGCCATAATGTGCTTATATGATCGGTAGAACGACAATTACTATACTCATTACTCTTATTATTATCATCATAACTCATATTATTAGCCATATTGTGCTTATATGATCGATAGAATGAGAAATACTATACTCACTACTCTTAGTATTATCACTCTAACTCATATTATTAGCCATATTATGCTCATATGATCGAGATAACAACAATTACTATACTTATTACTCTTATTATTATCAATCTAACTCATATTATTAGCCATATTATGCTTAAATGATCGATAGAACGACAATTACTATACTCATACTCTTATTATTATCATATCTAACTCATATTATTAGCCATAATGTGCTTATATGATCTGGATAGAACGACAATTACTATACTCATTACCTCTTATTATTATCAATCTAACTCATATTATTAGCCATATTGTGCTTATATGATCGGTAGAACGACAATTACTATACTCATTACTCTTATTATTATCAATCCAACTCATATTATTACCCATATTATGCTGATATGATTGATAGAACGACATTCACTATACTTATTTCACTCACTATTATCAATCTAACTCATATTATTAACAATATTATGCAGATATGATCGATAGAACGACAATTACTATACTTATTATCTTATTATTATAAATCTAACTCATATTATTAGCCATATTATGCTTATATGATCGATAGAACGACAATTACTATACTCATTTCTCTTATTATTATCAATCTAAACTCGTATTATTAGCCATATTATGCTTATATGATCGATAGGGACGACAATTACTATACTCACCTACTCTTAGTATTATCAATCTCACTCTTATTATTAGCCATATTATCGCTTATATTATCGATAGAACGACAATTACTATACTTATTACTGTTATTATTATCAATCTAACTCATATTATTAGCCATATTATGCTTATATGATCGATCGAACGACAATTACTATACTTATTACACTTATTATTATCAATCTAACTCATATTATTAGCCATATTATGCTTATATGATCGATAGTAACGACAATTACTATACTCATTGCTCTTATTATTATCATCTAACTCATATTATTAACCATATTATGCAGATATGATCGATAGAACGACAATTACTATACTTATTACTCTTATTATTATAAATCTAACTCATATTATTAGCCATATTATGCTCATATGATCGAGATAACAACAATTACTATACTTATTACTCTTATTATTATCAATCTAACTCATATTATTAGCCATATTATGCTTAAATGATCGATAGAACGACAATTACTATACTCATTACTCTTATTATTATCAATCTAACTCATATTATTAGCCATAATGTGCTTATATGATCGGTAGAACGACAATTACTATACTCATTACTCTTATTATTATCAATCTAACTCATATTATTAGCCATATTGTGCTTATATGATCGGTAGAACGACAATTACTATACTCATTACTCTTATTATTATCAATCCAACTCATATTATTACCCATATTATGCTGATATGATTGATAGAACGACATTCACTATACTTATTTCACTCACTATTATCAATCTAACTCATATTATTAACAATATTATGCAGATATGATCGATAGAACGACAATTACTATACTCACTACTCTTAGTATTATCAATCTAACTCATATTATTAGCCATATTATGCTTATATGATCGATCGAACGACAATTACTATACTTATTACACTTATTATTATCAATCTAACTCATATTATTAGCCATATTATGCTTATATGATCGATAGAACGACAATTACTATACTCATTGCTCTTATTATTATCAATCTAACTCATATTATTAACCATATTATGCAATTATGATCGGTAGAACGACAATTACTATACTTATTACACTTATTATTATCAATCTAACTCATATTATTAGCCATATGATGCTTATATGATCGATTGAACGACAATTACTATACTTATTACTCTTATTATTATCAATCTAACTCATATTATTAGCCATATTGTTATTACATGAGGCGATAGAACGACAATTACTATATTTATTACACTCACTATTATCAATCTAACTCATATTATTAACCATATTATGCAGATATGATCGATAGAACGACAATTACTATACTCATTACTCTTATTATTATCAATCTAACTCATGCTATTAGCCATATTGTGCTTATATGATCGATAGAACGACAATTACTATACTTATTACTCTTATTATTATCAATCTAACTCATATTATTAGCCATATTGTGCCTTATATGATCGATAGAACGACAATTACTATACTTATTACTCTTATTATTATAAATCTAACCTCATATTATTAGCCATATTATGCTTATATGATCGATAGAACGACAATTACTATACTCATTACTCTTATTATTATCAATCTAAACTCATATTATTAGCCATATTCTGCTTATATGATCGATAGAACGACAATTACTATACTCACTACACTTAGTATTATCAATCTAACTCATATTATTAGCCATATTATGCTTATATTATCGATAGAACGACAATTACTATACTTATGACTGTTATTATTATCAATCTAACTCGTATTATTAGCCTATTATGCTTATATGATCGATAGAATGAGAATTACTATACTCACTACTCTTAGTATTATCACTCTAACTCATATTATTAGCCATATTATGCTCATATGATCGAGATAACAACAATTACCTATACTTATTACTCTTATTGTTATCATCTAAACTCATATTATTAGCCATATTATGCTTAAATGATCGATAGAACGACAATTACTATACTCTACTACTCTTATTATTATCAATCTAACTCATATTATCTAGCCATAATGTGCTTATATGATCGGTAGAACGACAATTACTATACTCATTACTCTTATTATTATCAATCTAACTCATATTATTAACCATATTATGCAGGATATGATCGATAGAACGACAATTACTATACTTATTTACTCTTATTATTATCAATCTAACTCATATTTTTAGCCATATTGTGCTTATATGATCGATAGAACGACAATTACTTAACTCATTACTCTTATTATTATCAATCTAACTCATATTATTAGCCATATTCTGCTTATATGATCGATAGAAACGACAATTACTATACTTATGACTGTTATTATTATCAATCTAACTCATATTATTAGCCATATTATGCTTATATGATCGATAGAATGAGAATTACTATACTCACTACTCTTAGTATTATCACTCTAACTCATATTATTAGCCATATTATGCTCATATGATCGAGATAACAACAATTACTATACTTATTACTCTTATTATTATCAATCTAACTCATATTATTAGCCATATTATGCTTAAAGATCGATAGAACGACAATTACTATACTCACTACTCTTATTATTATCAATCTAACCTCATATTATTAGCCATAATGTGCTTTATGATCGGTAGAACGACAATTACTATACTCATTACTCTTATTATTATCAATCTAACTCATATTATTAGCCATATTGTGCTTATATGATCGATAGAATGAGAAATACTATACTCACTACTCTTAGTATTATCACTCTAACTCATATTATTAGCCATATTATGCTCATATGATCGAGATAACAACAATTACTATACTTATTACTCTTATTATTATCAATCTAACTCATATTATTCGCCATATTATGCTTAAATGATCGATAAGAACGACAATTACTATACTCATTACTCTTATTATTATCAATCTAACTCATATTATTAGCCATAATGTGCTTATATGATCGGTAGAACGACAATTACTATACTCATTACTCTTATTATTATCAATCTAACTCATATTATTAGCCATATTGTGCTTATATGATCGGTAGAACGACAATTACTATACTCATTACTCTTATTATTATCAATCCAACTCATATTATTACCATATTATGCTGATATGATTGATAGAACGACATTCACTATACTATTTCACTCACTATTATCAATCTAACTCATATTATTAACATTATTATGCAGATATGATCGATAGAACGACAATTACTATACTTATTACTCTTTATTATTATAAATCTAACTCATATTATTAGCCATATTATGCTTATATGATCGATAGAACGACAATTACTATACTCATTTCTCTTATTATTATCAATCTAACTCGTATTATTAGCCATATTATGCTTATATGATCGATAGGACGACAATTACTATACTCACTACTCTTAGTATTATCAATCTAACCTCATATTATTAGCCATATTATGCTTATATTATCGATAGAACGACAATTACTATACTTATTACTGTTATTATTATCAATCTAACTCATATTATTAGCCATATTATGCTTATATGATCGATCGAACGACAATTACTATACTTATTACACTTATTATTATCAATCTAACTCATATTATTAGCCATATTATGCTTATATGATCGATAGTACGACAATTACTATACTCATTGCTCTTATTATTATCAATCTAACTCATATTATTAACCATATTATGCAGATATGATCGATAGAACGACAATTACTATACTCATTGCTCTTATTATTATCAATCTAACTCATATTATTAACATATTATGCAATTATGATCGGTAGAACGACAATTACTATACTTATTACACTTATTATTATCAATCTAACTCATATTATTAGCCATATGATGCTTATATGATCGATAGAACGACAATTACTATACTTATTACTCTTACTATTATCAATCTAACTCATATTATTAGCCATATTGTTATTACATGAGCGATAGAACGACAATTACTATATTTATTACACTCACTATTATCAATCTAACTCATATTATTAACCATATTATGCAGATATGATCGATAGAACGACAATTACTATACTCATTACTCTTATTATTATCAATCTAACTCATGCTATTAGCCATATTGTGCTTATATGATCGATAGAACGACAATTACTATACTTAATACTCTTATTATTATCAATCTAACTCATATTATTAGCCATATTGTGCTTATATGATCGATAGAACGACAATTACTATACTTATTACTCTTATTATTATAAATCTAACTCATATTATTAGCCATATTATGCTTATATGATCGATAGAACGACAATTACTATACTCATTACTCTTATTATTATCAATCTAACTCATATTATTAGCCATATTCTGCTTATATGATCGATAGAACGACAATTACTATACTCACTACACTTAGTATTATCAATCTAACTCATATTATTAGCCATATTATGCTTATATTATCGATAGAACGACAATTACTATACTTATGACTGTTATTATTATCAATCTAACCTCGTATTATTAGCCATATTATGCTTATATGATCGATAGAATGAGAATTACTATACTCACTACTCTTAGTATTATCACTCTAACTCATATTATTAGCCATATTATGCTCATATGATCGAGATAAACACAATTACTATACCTTATTACTCTTATTGTTATCAATCTAACTAATATTATTAGCCATATTATGCTTAAATGATCGATAGAACGACAATTACTATACTCACTACTCTTATTATTATCAATCTAACTCATATTATTAGCCATAATGTGCTTATATGATCGGTAGAACGACAATTACTATACTCATTACTCTTATTATTATCAATCTAACTCATATTATTAACCATATTATGCAGATATGATCGATAGAACGACAATTACTATACTTATTACTCTTATTATTATCAATCTAACTCATATTATTAGCCATATTGTGCTTATATGATCGATAGAACGACAATTACTATACTTATTACTCTTATTATTATAAATCTAACTCAATTATTAGCCATATTATGCTTATATGATCGAATAGAACGACAATTACTATACTTATTACTCTTATTATTATGAATCCAACTCATATTATTACCATATTATGCTGATATGATCGATCGAACGACAATTACTATACTTATTACACTTATTATATCAATCTAACACATATTATTAGCCATATTATGCTTATATGATCGATAGTACGACAATTACTATACTCATTACTCTTAGTATTATCAATCTAACTCATATTATTAGCCATATTCTGCTTTATGATCGATAGAACGACAATTACTATACTCACTACTCTTAGTATTATCAATCTAACTCATATTATTAGCCTATTATGCTTATATTATCGATAGAACGACAATTACTATACTTATGACTGTTATTATTATCAATCTAACTCATATTATTAGCCATATTATGCTTATATGATCGATAGAATGAGAATTACTATACTCACTACTCTTAGTATTATCACTCTAACTCATATTATTAGCCCAATTTATGCTCATATGATCGAGATAACAACAATTACTATACTTATTACTCTTATTATTATCAATCTAACTCATATTATTAGCCATATTATGCTTAAATGATCGATAGAACGACAATTACTATACTCACTACTCTTATTATTATCAATCTAACTCATATTATTAGCCCATAATGTGCTTATATGATCGGTAGAAACGACAATTACTATACTCATTACTCTTATTATTATCAATCTAACTCATATTATTAGCCATATTGTGCTTATATGATCGATAGAATGAGAAATACTATACTCACTACTCTTAGTATTATCACTCTAACTCATATTATTAGCCATATTAAGCTCATATGATCGAGATAACAACAATTACTATACTTATTACTCTTATTATTATCAATCTAACTCATATTATTAGCCATATTATGCTTAAATGATCGATAGAACGACAATTACTATACTCATTACTCTTATTATTATCAATCTAACTCATATTATTAGCCATAATGTGCTTATATGATCGGTAGAACGACAATTACTATACTCATTACTCTTATTATTATCAATCTAACTCATATTATTAGCCATATTGTGCTTATATGATCGGTAGAACGACAATTACTATACTCATTACTCTTATTATTATCAATCCAACTCATATTATTACCCATATTATGCTGATATGATTGATAGAACGACATTCACTATACTTATTTCACTCACTATTATCAATCTAACTCATATTATTAACAATATTATGCAGATATGATCGATAGAACGACAATTACTATACTTATTACTCTTATTATTATAAATCTAACTCATATTATTAGCCATATTATGCTGATATGATCGATAGAACGACAATTACTATACTCATTACTCTTATTATTATCAATCTAACTCATATTATTAGCCATATACTGCTTATATGATCGATAGAACGACAATTACTATACTCACTACACTTAGTAATATCATCTAACTCATATTATTAGCCATATTATGCTTATATTATCGATAGAACGACAATTACTTATACTTATGACTGTTATTATTATCAATCTAACTCATATTATTAGCCATATTATGCTTATATGATCGATAGAATGAGAATTACTATACTCACTACTCTTAGTATTATCACTCTAACTCATATTATTAGCCATATTATGCTCATATGATCGAGATAACAACAATTACTATACCTTATTTACTCTTATTGTTATCAATCTAACTCATATTATTAGCCCACTATTATGCTTAAATGATCGATAGAACTACAATTACTATACTCACTACTCTTATTATTATCAATCTAAACTCATATTATTAGCCATAATGTGCTGATATGATCGGTAGAACGACAATTACTATACTCATTACTCTATTATATCAATCTAACTCTTATTATTAACCATATTATGCAGATATGATCGATAGAACGACAATTACTATACTTATTACTCTTATTATTATCAATCTAACTCATATTATTAGCCATATTGTGCTTATATGATCGATAGAACGACAATTACTATACTTATTACTCTTATTATTATAAATCTAACTCATACTATTAGCCATATTATGCTTATATGATCGATAGAACGACAATTACTATACTTAATTACTCTTATTATTATGAATCCAACTCATATTATTACCCACATATTATGCTGATATGATCGATCGAACGACAATTACTATACTTATTACACTTATTATTATCAATCTAACACATATTATTAGCCATATTATGCTTATATGATCGATAGTACGACAATTACTATACTCATTACTCTTATTATTATCAATCTAACTCATATTATTAGCCTTATTCTGCTTATATGATCGATAGAACGACCAATTACTATACTCACTACTCTTAGTATTATCAATCTAACTCATATTATTAGCCATATTATGCTTATATTATCGATAGAACGACAATTACTATACTTATGACTGTTATTATTATCAATCTAACTCATATTATTAGCCTTATTATGCTTATATGATCGATAGAATGAGAATTACTATACTCACTACTCTTAGTATTATCACTCTAACTCATATTATTAGCATATTATGCTCATATGATCGAGATAACAACAATTACTATACTTATTACTCTTATTATTATCAATCTAACTCATATTATTAGCCATATTATGCTTAAATGATCGATAGAACGACAATTACTATACTCACTAACTCTTATATTATCAATCTAACTCATAATTATAGCCATAATGTGCTTATATGATCGGTAGAACGACAATTACTATACTCATTACCTCTTATTATTATCAATCTAACTCATATTAATTAGCCATATTGTGCTTATATCGATCGATAGAATGAGAAAATACTATACCTCCACTACTCTTAGTATTATCACTCTAACTCATATTATTAGCCATATTATGCTCATATGATCGAGATAACAACAATTACTATACTTATTACTCTTATTATTATCAATCTAACTCATATATTAGCATATTATGCTTAAATGATCGATAGAACGACAATTACTATACTCATTACTCTTATTATTATCAATCAACTCATATTATTAGCCATAATGTGCTTATATGATCGGTAGAACGACAACTTACTATACTCATTACTCTTATTATTATCAATCTAACTCATATTATTAGCCATATTGAGCTTATATGATCGGTGAACGACAATTACTATACTCATTAACTCTTATTATTATCAATCCAACTCATATATTACCCATATTATGCTGATATGATTGATAGAACGACATTCACTATACTTATTTCACTCACTATTATCAATCTAACTCATATTATTAACAATATTTGCAGATATGATCGATAGAACGACAATTACTATACTTATTACTCTTATTATTATAAATCTAACTCATATTATTAGCCATATTATGCTTATATGATCGATAGAACGACAATTACTATACTCATTTCTCTTATTATTATCAATCTAACTCGTATTATTAGCCATATTATGCTTATATGATCGATAGGACGACAATTACTATACTCACTACTCTTAGTATTATCAATCTAACTCATATTATTAGCCATATTATGCTTATATTATCGATAGAACGACAATTACTATACTTATTACTGTTATTATTATCAATCTAACTCATATTATTAGCCATATTATGCTTATATGATCGATCGAACGACAATTACTATACTTATTACACTTATTATTATCAATCTAACTCATATTATTAGCCATATTATGCTTATATGATCGATAGTACGACAATTACTATACTCATTGCTCTTATTATTATCAATCTAACTCATATTATTAACCATATTATGCAGATATGATCGATAGAACGACAATTACTATACTTATTACTCTTATTATTATAAATCTAACTCATATTATTAGCCATATTATGCTCATATGAATCGAGATAACAACAATTACTATACTTATTACTCTTATTATTATCAAATCTAACTCATATTATTAGCCATTTTATGCTTAAATGATCGATAGAACGACAATTACTATACTCATTACTCTTATTATTATCAATCTAACTCATATTATTAAGCCATAATGTGCTTATATGATCGGTTAGAACGACAATTACTATACTCATTACTCTTATTATTATCAATCTAACTCATATTATTAGCCATATTGTGCTTATATGATCGGTAGAACGACAATTACTATACTCATTACTCTTATTATTATCAATCCAACTCATATTATTACCCATATTATGCTGATATGATTGATAGAACGACATTCACTATACTTATTTCACTCACTATTATCAATCTAACTCATATTATTAACAATTATTATGCAGATATGATCGATAGAACGACAATTACTATACTCACTTACTCTTAGTATTATCAATCTAACTCATATTATTAGCCATATTATGCTTATATGATCGATAGAAACGACAATTACTATACTTATTACACTTATTATTATCAATCTAACTCATATTATTAGCCCATATTATGCTTATATGATCGATAGAACGACAATTACTATACTCATTGCTCTTATTATATCAATCTAACTCATATTATTAACCATATTATGCAATATGATCGGTAGAACGGACCAATTACTATACTTATTACACTTATTATTATCAATCTAACTCATATTATTAGCCATATGATGCTTATATGATCGATAGAACGACAATTACTATACTTATTACTCTATTATTATCAATCTAACTCATATTATTAGCCATATTGTTATTACATGAGCGATAGAACGACAATTACTATTATTTATTACACCTCACTATTATCAATCTAACTCATATTATTAACCATATATGCAGATATGATCGATAGAACGACAATTTACTATACTCATTACTCTTATTATTATCAATCTAACTCATCATGCTATTAGCCATATTGTGCTTATATGATCGATAGAACGAACAATTACTATACTTATTACTCTTATTATTATCAATCTAACTCATATTATTAGCCATATTGTGCTTATATGATCGATAGAACGACAATTACTATACTTATTACTCCTTATTATTATAAATCTAACTCATATTATTAGCCATATTATGCTTATATGATCGATAGAACGACAATTACTATACTCATTACTCTTATTATTATCAATCTAACTCATATTATTAGCCATATTCTGCTTATATGATCGATAGAACGACAATTACTATACTCACTACACTTAGTATAATCAATCTAACTCATATTATTAGCCATATTATGCTTATATTATCGATAGAACGACAATTACTATACTTATGACTGTTATTATTATCAATCCTAACTCGTATTATTAGCCATATTATGCTTATATGATCGATAGAATGAGAATTACTATACTCACTACTCTTAGTATTATCACTCTAACTCATATTATTAGCCATATTATGCTCATATGATCGAGATAACAACAATTACTATACTTATTACTCTTATTGTTATCAATCTAACTCATATATTAGCCATATTATGCTTAACTGATCGATAGAACGACAATTACTATACTCACTACTCTTATTATTATCAATCTAACTCATATTATTAGCCATAATGTGCTTATATGATCGGTAGAACGACAATTACTATACTCATTACTCTTATTATTATCAATCTAACTCATATTATTAACCATATTATGCAGATATGATCGATAGAACGACAATTTACTATACTTATTACTCTTATTATTATCAATCTAACTCATATTATAGCCATATTGTTCTTATATGATCGATAGAACGACAATTACTATACTTATTACTCTTATTATTATAAATCTAACTCATATTATTAGCCATATTATGCTTATATGATCGATAGAACGAACAATTACTATACTTATTACTCTTATTATTATGAATCCAACTCATATTATTACCCATATTATGCTGATATGATCGATCGAACGACAATTACTATACTTATTACACTTATTATTATCAATCTAACACATATTATTAGCCATATTATGCTTATATGATCGATAGTACGACAATTACTATACTCATTACTCTTATTATTATCAATCTAACTCATATTATTAGCCATATTCTGCTTATATGATCGATAGAACGACAATTACTATACTCACTACTCTTAGTATTATCAATCTAACTCATATTATTAGCCATATTATGCTTATATTATCGATAGAACGACAATTACTATACTTATGACTGTTATTATAATCAATCTAACTCATATTATTAGCCATATTATGCTTATATGATCGATAGAATGAGAATTACTATACTCACTACTCTTAGTATTATCACTCTAACTCATATTATTAGCCATATTATGCTCATATGATCGAGATTAACAACAATTACTATACTTATTACTCTTATTATTATCAATCTAACTCATATTATTAGCCATATATGCTTAAATGATCGATAGGAACGACAATTACTATACTCACTACTCTTATTATTATCAATCTAACTCATATTATTAGCCATAATGTGCTTATATGATCGGTAGAACGACAATTAACTATACTCATTACCTCTTATTATTATCAATCTAACTCTTATTATTAGCCATATTGTGCTTATATGATCGATAGAATGAGAAATACTATACTCACTACTCTTAGTATTATCACTCTAACTCATATTATTAGCCATATTATGCTCAATATGATCGAGATAACACAATTACTATACTTATTACTCTTATTATTATCAATCTAAACTCATATTATTAGCCCATATTATGCTTAAATGATCGATAGAACGACAATTACTATAACTCATTACTCTTATTATTATCAATCTAACTCATATTATTAGCCATAATGTGCTTATATGATCGGTAGAACGGACAATTACTATACTCATTACTCTTATTATTATCAATCTAAAACTCATATTATTAGCCATATTGTGCTTATATGATCGGTAGAACGACAATTACTATACTCATTACTCTTATTATTATCAATCCAACTCATATTATTACCCATATTATGCTGATATGATTGATAGAACGACATTCACTATACTTATTTCACTCACTATTATCAATCTAACTCATATTATTAACAATATTAATGCAGATATGATCGATAGAACGACAATTACTATACTTAATACTCTTATTATTATAAATCTAACTCATATTATTAGCCATATTATGCTTATATTGATCGATAGAACGACAATTACTATACTCATTTCTCTTATTATTATCAATCTAACTCTGTATTATTAGCCATATTATGCTTATATGATCGATAGGACGACAATTACTATACTCACTACTCTTAGTATTATCAATCTAACTCATATTATTAGCCATATTACTGCTTATATTATCGATAGAACGACAATTACTATACTTCTTACTGTTATTATTATCAATCTAACTCATATTATTAGCCATATTATGCTTATATGATCGATCGAACGACAATTACTATACTTATTACACTTATTATTATCAATCTAACTCATATTATTAGCCATATTATGCTTATATGATCGATAGTACGACAATTACTATACTCATTGCTCTTATATTATCAATCTAACTCATATTATTAACCATATTATGCAGATATGAACGATAGAACGACAATTACTATACTCATTGCTCTTATTATTATCAATCTAACTCATATTATTAAACCATATTATGCAATTATGATCGGTAGAACGACAATTACTATACTTATTACACTTATTATTATCAATCTAACTCATATTATTAGCCATATGATGCTTATATGATCGAAGAACGACAATTACTATACTTTATTACTCTTATTATTATCAATCTAACTCATATTATTAGCCATATTGTTATTACATGAGCGATAGAACGACAATTACTATATTTATTACACTCACTATTATCAATCTAACTCATATTATTAACCATATTATGCAGATATGATCGATAGAACGACAATTACTATACTCATTACTCTTATTAATATCAATCTAACTCATGCTATTAGCCATATTGTGCTTATATGATCGATAGAACGACAATTACTATACTTATTACTCTTATTATTATCATCTAACTCATATTATTAGCCATATTGTGCTTATATGATCGATAGAACGACAATTACTATACTTATTACTCTTATTATTAAAAATCTAACTCATATTAATTAGCCATATTATGCTTATATGATCGATAGAACGACAATTACTATACTCATTACTCTTATTATTATCAATCTAACTCATATTATTAGCCCTATTCTGCTTATATGATCGATAGAACGACAATTACTATACTCCACTACACTAGTATTATCAATCTAACTCAAATTATTAGCCATATTTAGCTTTTATTATCGATAGAACGACAATTACTATACTTATGACTGTTATTATTATCAATCTAACTCGTATTATTAGCCATATTATGCTTATATGAATCGATAGAATGAGAATTACTATACTCACTACTCTTAGTATTATCACTCTAACTCATATTATTAGCCATATTATGCTCATATGATCGAGATAACAACAATTACTATACTTATTACTCTTATTGTTATCAATCTAACTAATATTATTAGCCATATTATGCTTAAATGATCGATAGAACGACAATTACTATACTCACTACTCTTATTATTATCAATCTAACTCATATTATTAGCCATAATGTGCTTATATGATCGGTAGAACGACAATTACTATACTCATTACTCTTATTATTATCAATCTAACTCATATATTAACCATATTATGCAGATATGATCGATAGAACGACAATTACTATACTTATTACTCTTATTATTATCAATCTAACTCATATTATTAGCATATTGTGCTTATATGATCGATAGAACGACAATTACTATACTTATTACTCTTATTATTATAAATCTAACTCATATTATTAGCCATATTATGCTTATATGATCGATAGAACGACAATTACTCATACTTATTACTCTTATTATTATGAATCCAACTCATATTATTACCCATATTATGCTGATATGATCGATCGAACGACAATTACTATACTTATTACACTTATTATTATCAATCTAACACATATTATTAGCCATATTATGCTTATATGATCGATAGTACGACAATTACTATACTCATTACTCTTATTATTATCAATCTAACTCATATTATTAGCCATATTCTGCTTATATGATCGATAGAACGACAATTACTATACTCACTACTCTTAGTATTATCAATCTAACTCATATTATTAGCCATATTATGCTTATATTATCGATAGAACGACAATTACTATACTTATGACTGTTATTATTATCAATCTAACTCATATTATTAGCCATATTATGCTTACTATGATCGATAGAATGAGAATTACCTATACTCACTACTCTTAGTATTATCACTCTAACTCATATTATTAGCCATATTATGCTCATATGATCGAGATAACAAACAATTACTATACTTATTACTCTTATTATTATCAATCTAACTCATATTATTAGCCATATTATGCTAAATGATCGATAGAACGACAATTACTATACTCACTACTCTTATTATTATCAATCTAACTCATATTATTAGCCATAATGTGCTTATATGATCGGTAGAACGACATTTACTATACTCATTACTCTTATTATTATCAATCTAACTCATATTATTAGCCATATTGTGCTTATATGATCGATAGAATGAGAAATACTATACTCACTACTCTTAGTATTATCACTCTAACTATATTATAGCCATATTATGCTCATAATATAGTTAGAGTGATAATACTAAGAGTAGTGAGTATAGTATTTCTCATTCTATCGATCATATAAGCACAATATGGCTAATAATATGAGTTAGATTGATAATAATAAGAGTAATGAGTATAGTAATTGTCGTTCTACCGATCATATAAGCACATTATGGCTAATAATATGAGTTAGATTGATAATAATAAGAGTAGTGAGTATAGTAATTGTCGTTCTATCGATCATTTAAGCATAATATGGCTAATAATATGAGTTAGATTGATAATAATAAGAGTAATAAGTATAGTAATTGTTGTTATCTCGATCATATGAGCATAATATGGCTAATAATATGAGTTAGAGTGATAATACTAAAGTAGTGAGGAGTATAGTAATTCTCATTCTATCGATCATATAAGCATAATATGGCTAATAATATGAGTTAGATTGATAATAATAACAGTCATAAGTATAGTAATTGTCGTTCTATCGATAATATAAGCATAATATGGCTAATAATATGAGTTAGATTGATAATACTAAGAGTAGTGAGTATAGTAATTGTCGTTCTATCGATCATATAAGCAGAATATGGCTAATAATATGAGTTAGATTGATAATAATAAGAGTAATGAGTATAGTAATTGTCGTACTATCGATCATATAAGCATAATATGGCTAATAATATGTGTTAGATTGATAATAATAAGTGTAATAAGTATAGTAATTGTCGTTCGATCGATCATATCAGCATAATATGGTAATAATATGAGTTGGATTCATAATAATAAGAGTAATAAGTATAGTAATTGTCGTTCTATCGATCATATAAGCATAATATGGCTAATAATATGAGTTAGATTTATAATAATAAGAGTAATAAGTATAGTAATTGTCGTTCTATCGATCATATAAGCACAATATGGCTAATAATATGAGTTAGATTGATAATAATAAGAGTAATAAGTATAGTAATTGTCGTTCTATCGATCATATCTGCATAATATGGTTAATAATATGAGTTAGATTGATAATAATAAGAGTAATGAGTATAGTAATTGTCGTTCTACCGATCATATAAGCACATTATGGCTAATAATATGAGTTAGATTGATAATAATAAGAGTAGTGAGTATAGTAATTGTCGTTCTATCGATCATTTAAGCATAATATGGCTAATAATATTAGTTAGATTGATAACAATAAGAGTAATAAGTATAGTAATTGTTGTTATCTCGATCATATGAGCATAATATGGCTAATAATATGAGTTAGAGTGATAATACTAAGAGTAGTGAGTATAGTAATTCTCATTCTATCGATCATATAAGCATAATATGCTAATAATACGAGTTAGATTGATAATAATAACAGTCATAAGTATAGTAATTGTCGTTCTATCGATAATATAAGCATAATATGGCTAATAATATGAGTTAGATTGATAATACTAAGTGTAGTGAGTATAGTAATTGTCGTTCTATCGATCATATAAGCAGAATATGGCTAATAATATGAGTTAGATTGATAATAATAAGAGTAATGGAGTATAGTAATTGTCGTTCTATCGATCATATAAGCATAATATGGCTAATAATATGAGTTAGATTTATAATAATAAGAGTAATAAGTATAGTAATTGTCGTTCTATCGATCATATAAGCACAATATGGCTAATAATATGAGTTAGATTGATAATAATAAGAGTAATAAGTATAGTAATTGTCGTTCTATCGATCATATAAGCACAATATGGCTAATAGCATGAGTTAGATTGATAATAATAAGAGTAATGAGTATAGTAATTGTCGTTCTATCGATCATATCTGCATAATATGGTTAATAATATGAGTTAGATTGATAATAGTGAGTGTAATAAATATAGTAATTGTCGTTCTATCGCTCATGTAATAACAATATGGCTAATAATATGAGTTAGATTGATAATAATAAGAGTAATAAGTATAGTAATTGTCGTTCTATCGATCATATAAGCATCATATGGCTAATAATATGAGTTAGATTGATAATAATAAGTGTAATAAGTATAGTAATTGTCGTTCTACCGATCATAATTGCATAATATGGTTAATAATATGAGTTAGATTGATAATAATAAGAGCAATGAGTATAGTAATTGTCGTTCTATCGATCATATCTGCATAATATGGTTAATAATATGAGTTAGATTGATAATAATAAGAGCAATGAGTATAGTAATTGTCGTACTATCGATCATATAAGCATAATATGGCTAATAATATGAGTTAGATTGATAATAATAAGTGTAATAAGTATAGTAATTGTCGTTCGATCGATCATATAAGCATAATATGGCTAATAATATGAGTTAGATTGATAATAATAACAGTAATAAGTATAGTAATTGTCGTTCTATCGATAATATAAGCATAATATGGCTAATAATATGAGTTAGATTGATAATACTAAGAGTAGTGAGTATAGTAATTGTCGTCCTATCGATCATATAAGCATAATATGGCTAATAATACGAGTTAGATTGATAATAATAAGAGAAATGAGTATAGTAATTGTCGTTCTATCGATCATATAAGCATAATATGGCTAATAATATGAGTTAGATTTATAATAATAAGAGTAATAAGTATAGTAATTGTCGTTCTATCGATCATATCTGCATAATATTGTTAATAATATGAGTTAGATTGATAATAGTGAGTGAAATAAGTATAGTGAATGTCGTTCTATCAATCATATCAGCATAATATGGGTAATAATATGAGTTGGATTGATAATAATAAGAGTAATGAGTATAGTAATTGTCGTTCTACCGATCATATAAGCACAATATGGCTAATAATATGAGTTAGATTGATAATAATAAGAGTAATGAGTATAGTAATTGTCGTTCTACCGATCATATAAGCACATTATGGCTAATAATATGAGTTAGATTGATAATAATAAGAGTAATGAGTATAGTAATTGTCGTTCTATCGATCATTTAAGCATAATATGGCTAATAATATGAGTTAGATTGATAATAATAAGAGTAATAAGTATAGTAATTGTTGTTATCTCGATCATATGAGCATAATATGGCTAATAATATGAGTTAGAGTGATAATACTAAGAGTAGTGAGTATAGTATTTCTCATTCTATCGATCATATAAGCACAATATGGCTAATAATATGAGTTAGATTGATAATAATAAGAGTAATGAGTATAGTAATTGTCGTTCTACCGATCATATAAGCACATTATGGCTAATAATATGAGTTAGATTGATAATAATAAGAGTAGTGAGTATAGTAATTGTCGTTCTATCGATCATTTAAGCATAATATGGCTAATAATATGAGTTAGATTGATAATAATAAGAGTAATAAGTATAGTAATTGTTGTTATCTCGATCATATGAGCATAATATGGCTAATAATATGAGTTAGAGTGATAATACTAAGAGTAGTGAGTATAGTAATTCTCATTCTATCGATCATATAAGCATAATATGGCTAATAATATGAGTTAGATTGATAATAATAACAGTCATAAGTATAGTAATTGTCGTTCTATCGATAATATAAGCATAATATGGCTAATAATATGAGTTAGATTGATAATACTAAGAGTAGTGAGTATAGTAATTGTCGTTCTATCGATCATATAAGCAGAATATGGCTAATAATATGAGTTAGATTGATAATAATAAGAGTAATGAGTATAGTAATTGTCGTACTATCGATCATATAAGCATAATATGGCTAATAATATGTGTTAGATTGATAATAATAAGTGTAATAAGTATAGTAATTGTCGTTCGATCGATCATATCAGCATAATATGGGTAATAATATGAGTTGGATTCATAATAATAAGAGTAATAAGTATAGTAATTGTCGTTCTATCGATCATATAAGCATAATATGGCTAATAATATGAGTTAGATTTATAATAATAAGAGTAATAAGTATAGTAATTGTCGTTCTATCGATCATATAAGCACAATATGGCTAATAATATGAGTTAGATTGATAATAATAAGAGTAATAAGTATAGTAATTGTCGTTCTATCGATCATATCTGCATAATATGGTTAATAATATGAGTTAGATTGATAATAATAAGAGTAATGAGTATAGTAATTGTCGTTCTACCGATCATATAAGCACATTATGGCTAATAATATGAGTTAGATTGATAATAATAAGAGTAGTGAGTATAGTAATTGTCGTTCTATCGATCATTTAAGCATAATATGGCTAATAATATGAGTTAGATTGATAACAATAAGAGTAATAAGTATAGTAATTGTTGTTATCTCGATCATATGAGCATAATATGGCTAATAATATGAGTTAGAGTGATAATACTAAGAGTAGTGAGTATAGTAATTCTCATTCTATCGATCATATAAGCATAATATGGCTAATAATACGAGTTAGATTGATAATAATAACAGTCATAAGTATAGTAATTGTCGTTCTATCGATAATATAAGCATAATATGGCTAATAATATGAGTTAGATTGATAATACTAAGTGTAGTGAGTATAGTAATTGTCGTTCTATCGATCATATAAGCAGAATATGGCTAATAATATGAGTTAGATTGATAATAATAAGAGTAATGAGTATAGTAATTGTCGTTCTATCGATCATATAAGCATAATATGGCTAATAATATGAGTTAGATTTATAATAATAAGAGTAATAAGTATAGTAATTGTCGTTCTATCGATCATATAAGCACAATATGGCTAATAATATGAGTTAGATTGATAATAATAAGAGTAATAAGTATAGTAATTGTCGTTCTATCGATCATATAAGCACAATATGGCTAATAGCATGAGTTAGATTGATAATAATAAGAGTAATGAGTATAGTAATTGTCGTTCTATCGATCATATCTGCATAATATGGTTAATAATATGAGTTAGATTGATAATAGTGAGTGTAATAAATATAGTAATTGTCGTTCTATCGCTCATGTAATAACAATATGGCTAATAATATGAGTTAGATTGATAATAATAAGAGTAATAAGTATAGTAATTGTCGTTCTATCGATCATATAAGCATCATATGGCTAATAATATGAGTTAGATTGATAATAATAAGTGTAATAAGTATAGTAATTGTCGTTCTACCGATCATAATTGCATAATATGGTTAATAATATGAGTTAGATTGATAATAATAAGAGCAATGAGTATAGTAATTGTCGTTCTATCGATCATATAAGCATAATATGGCTAATAATATGAGTTAGATTGATAATAATAAGTGTAATAAGTATAGTAATTGTCGTTCGATCGATCATATAAGCATAATATGGCTAATAATATGAGTTAGATTGATAATACTAAGAGTAGTGAGTATAGTAATTGTCGTTCTATCGATCATATCTGCATAATATTGTTAATAATATGAGTTAGATTGATAATAGTGAGTGAAATAAGTATAGTGAATGTCGTTCTATCAATCATATCAGCATAATATGGGTAATAATATGAGTTGGATTGATAATAATAAGAGTAATGAGTATAGTAATTGTCGTTCTACCGATCATATAAGCACAATATGGCTAATAATATGAGTTAGATTGATAATAATAAGAGTAATGAGTATAGTAATTGTCGTTCTACCGATCATATAAGCACATTATGGCTAATAATATGAGTTAGATTGATAATAATAAGAGTAATGAGTATAGTAATTGTCGTTCTATCGATCATTTAAGCATAATATGGCTAATAATATGAGTTAGATTGATAATAATAAGAGTAATAAGTATAGTAATTGTTGTTATCTCGATCATATGAGCATAATATGGCTAATAATATGAGTTAGATTTATAATAATAAGAGTAATAAGTATAGTAATTGTCGTTCTATCGATCATATCTGCATAATATGGTTAATAATATGAGTTAGATTGATAATAATAAGAGCAATGAGTATAGTAATTGTCGTACTATCGATCATATAAGCATAATATGGCTAATAATATGAGTTAGATTGATAATAATAAGTGTAATAAGTATAGTAATTGTCGTTCGATCGATCATATAAGCATAATATGGCTAATAATATGAGTTAGATTGATAATAATAACAGTAATAAGTATAGTAATTGTCGTTCTATCGATAATATAAGCATAATATGGCTAATAATATGAGTTAGATTGATAATACTAAGAGTAGTGAGTATAGTAATTGTCGTCCTATCGATCATATAAGCATAATATGGCTAATAATACGAGTTAGATTGATAATAATAAGAGAAATGAGTATAGTAATTGTCGTTCTATCGATCATATAAGCATAATATGGCTAATAATATGAGTTAGATTTATAATAATAAGAGTAATAAGTATAGTAATTGTCGTTCTATCGATCATATCTGCATAATATTGTTAATAATATGAGTTAGATTGATAATAGTGAGTGAAATAAGTATAGTGAATGTCGTTCTATCAATCATATCAGCATAATATGGGTAATAATATGAGTTGGATTGATAATAATAAGAGTAATGAGTATAGTAATTGTCGTTCTACCGATCATATAAGCACAATATGGCTAATAATATGAGTTAGATTGATAATAATAAGAGTAATGAGTATAGTAATTGTCGTTCTACCGATCATATAAGCACATTATGGCTAATAATATGAGTTAGATTGATAATAATAAGAGTAATGAGTATAGTAATTGTCGTTCTATCGATCATTTAAGCATAATATGGCTAATAATATGAGTTAGATTGATAATAATAAGAGTAATAAGTATAGTAATTGTTGTTATCTCGATCATATGAGCATTAATATGGCTAATAATATGAGTTAGAGTGATAATACTAAGAGTAGTGAGTATAGTATTTCTCATTCTATCGATCATATAAGCACAATATGGCTAATAATATGAGTTAGATTGATAATAATAAGAGTAATGAGTATAGTAATTGTCGTTCTACCGATCATATAAGCACATTATGGCTAATAATATGAGTTAGATTGATAATAATAAGAGTAGTGAGTATAGTAATTGTCGTTCTATCGATCATTTAAGCATAATATGGCTAATAATATGAGTTAGATTGATAATAATAAGAGTAATAAGTATAGTAATTGTTGTTATCTCGATCATATGAGCATAATATGGCTAATAATATGAGTTAGAGTGATAATACTAAGAGTAGTGAGTATAGTAATTCTCATTCTATCGATCATATAAGCATAATATGGCTAATAATATGAGTTAGATTGATAATAATAACAGTCATAAGTATAGTAATTGTCGTTCTATCGATAATATAAGCATAATATGGCTAATAATATGAGTTAGATTGATAATACTAAGAGTAGTGAGTATAGTAATTGTCGTTCTATCGATCATATAAGCAGAATATGGCTAATAATATGAGTTAGATTGATAATAATAAGAGTAATGAGTATAGTAATTGTCGTACTATCGATCATATAAGCATAATATGGCTAATAATATGTGTTAGATTGATAATAATAAGTGTAATAAGTATAGTAATTGTCGTTCGATCGATCATATCAGCATAATATGGGTAATAATATGAGTTGGATTCATAATAATAAGAGTAATAAGTATAGTAATTGTCGTTCTATCGATCATATAAGCATAATATGGCTAATAGTATGAGTTAGATTTATAATAATAAGAGTAATAAGTATAGTAATTGTCGTTCTATCGATCATATAAGCACAATATGGCTAATAATATGAGTTAGATTGATAATAATAAGA
The DNA here is from genome assembly GCF_050947335.1 of Megachile rotundata. Lineage (NCBI taxonomy): Eukaryota > Metazoa > Arthropoda > Insecta > Hymenoptera > Megachilidae > Megachile > Megachile rotundata. Next base: position 33,349 of record NW_027474291.1, on the reverse strand, counting down.
GTAATAAGTATAGTAATTGTCGTTCTATCGATCATATCTGCATAATATGGTTAATAATATGAGTTAGATTGATAATAATAAGAGTAATGAGTATAGTAATTGTCGTTCTACCGATCATATAAGCACATTATGGCTAATAATATGAGTTAGATTGATAATAATAAGAGTAGTGAGTATAGTAATTGTAGTTCTATCGATCATTTAAGCATAATATGGCTAATAATATGAGTTAGATTGATAACAATAAGAGTAATAAGTATAGTAATTGTTGTTATCTCGATCATATGAGCATAATATGGCTAATAATATGAGTTAGAGTGATAATACTAAGAGTAGTGAGTATAGTAATTCTCATTCTATCGATCATATAAGCATAATATGGCTAATAATATGAGTTAGATTGATAATAATAACAGTCATAAGTATAGTAATTGTCGTTCTATCGATAATATAAGCATAATATGGCTAATAATATGAGTTAGATTGATAATACTAAGTGTAGTGAGTATAGTAATTGTCGTTCTATCGATCATATAAGCAGAATATGGCTAATAATATGAGTTAGATTGATAATAATAAGAGTAATGAGTATAGTAATTGTCGTTCTATCGATCATATAAGCATAATATGGCTAATAATATGAGTTAGATTTATAATAATAAGAGTAATAAGTATAGTAATTGTCGTTCTATCGATCATATCTGCATAATATTGTTAATAATATGAGTTAGATTGATAATAGTGAGTGAAATAAGTATAGTGAATGTCGTTCTATCAATCATATCAGCATAATATGGGTAATAATATGAGTTGGATTGATAATAATAAGAGTAATGAGTATAGTAATTGTCGTTCTACCGATCATATAAGCACAATATGGCTAATAATATGAGTTAGATTGATAATAATAAGAGTAATGAGTATAGTAATTGTCGTTCTACCGATCATATAAGCACATTATGGCTAATAATATGAGTTAGATTGATAATAATAAGAGTAATGAGTATAGTAATTGTCGTTCTATCGATCATTTAAGCATAATATGGCTAATAATATGAGTTAGATTGATAATAATAAGAGTAATAAGTATAGTAATTGTTGTTATCTCGATCATATGAGCATAATATGGCTAATAATATGAGTTAGAGTGATAATACTAAGAGTAGTGAGTATAGTATTTCTCATTCTATCGATCATATAAGCACAATATGGCTAATAATATGAGTTAGATTGATAATAATAAGAGTAATGAGTATAGTAATTGTCGTTCTACCGATCATATAAGCACATTATGGCTAATAATATGAGTTAGATTGATAATAATAAGAGTAGTGAGTATAGTAATTGTCGTTCTATCGATCATTTAAGCATAATATGGCTAATAATATGAGTTAGATTGATAATAATAAGAGTAATAAGTATAGTAATTGTTGTTATCTCGATCATATGAGCATAATATGGCTAATAATATGAGTTAGAGTGATAATACTAAGAGTAGTGAGTATAGTAATTCTCATTCTATCGATCATATAAGCATAATATGGCTAATAATATGAGTTAGATTGATAATAATAACAGTCATAAGTATAGTAATTGTCGTTCTATCGATAATATAAGCATAATATGGCTAATAATATGAGTTAGATTGATAATACTAAGAGTAGTGAGTATAGTAATTGTCGTTCTATCGATCATATAAGCAGAATATGGCTAATAATATGAGTTAGATTGATAATAATAAGAGTAATGAGTATAGTAATTGTCGTACTATCGATCATATAAGCATAATATGGCTAATAATATGTGTTAGATTGATAATAATAAGTGTAATAAGTATAGTAATTGTCGTTCGATCGATCATATCAGCATAATATGGGTAATAATATGAGTTGGATTCATAATAATAAGAGTAATAAGTATAGTAATTGTCGTTCTATCGATCATATAAGCATAATATGGCTAATAATATGAGTTAGATTTATAATAATAAGAGTAATAAGTATAGTAATTGTCGTTCTATCGATCATATAAGCACAATATGGCTAATAATATGAGTTAGATTGATAATAATAAGAGTAATAAGTATAGTAATTGTCGTTCTATCGATCATATCTGCATAATATGGTTAATAATATGAGTTAGATTGATAATAATAAGAGTAATGAGTATAGTAATTGTCGTTCTACCGATCATATAAGCACATTATGGCTAATAATATGAGTTAGATTGATAATAATAAGAGTAGTGAGTATAGTAATTGTCGTTCTATCGATCATTTAAGCATAATATGGCTAATAATATTAGTTAGATTGATAACAATAAGAGTAATAAGTATAGTAATTGTTGTTATCTCGATCATATGAGCATAATATGGCTAATAATATGAGTTAGAGTGATAATACTAAGAGTAGTGAGTATAGTAATTCTCATTCTATCGATCATATAAGCATAATATGGCTAATAATACGAGTTAGATTGATAATAATAACAGTCATAAGTATAGTAATTGTCGTTCTATCGATAATATAAGCATAATATGGCTAATAATATGAGTTAGATTGATAATACTAAGTGTAGTGAGTATAGTAATTGTCGTTCTATCGATCATATAAGCAGAATATGGCTAATAATATGAGTTAGATTGATAATAATAAGAGTAATGAGTATAGTAATTGTCGTTCTATCGATCATATAAGCATAATATGGCTAATAATATGAGTTAGATTTATAATAATAAGAGTAATAAGTATAGTAATTGTCGTTCTATCGATCATATAAGCACAATATGGCTAATAATATGAGTTAGATTGATAATAATAAGAGTAATAAGTATAGTAATTGTCGTTCTATCGATCATATAAGCACAATATGGCTAATAGCATGAGTTAGATTGATAATAATAAGAGTAATGAGTATAGTAATTGTCGTTCTATCGATCATATCTGCATAATATGGTTAATAATATGAGTTAGATTGATAATAGTGAGTGTAATAAATATAGTAATTGTCGTTCTATCGCTCATGTAATAACAATATGGCTAATAATATGAGTTAGATTGATAATAGTAAGAGTAATAAGTATAGTAATTGTCGTTCTATCGATCATATAAGCATCATATGGCTAATAATATGAGTTAGATTGATAATAATAAGTGTAATAAGTATAGTAATTGTCGTTCTACCGATCATAATTGCATAATATGGTTAATAATATGAGTTAGATTGATAATAATAAGAGCAATGAGTATAGTAATTGTCGTTCTATCGATCATATCTGCATAATATGGTTAATAATATGAGTTAGATTGATAATAATAAGAGCAATGAGTATAGTAATTGTCGTACTATCGATCATATAAGCATAATATGGCTAATAATATGAGTTAGATTGATAATAATAAGTGTAATAAGTATAGTAATTGTCGTTCGATCGATCATATAAGCATAATATGGCTAATAATATGAGTTAGATTGATAATAATAACAGTAATAAGTATAGTAATTGTCGTTCTATCGATAATATAAGCATAATATGGCTAATAATATGAGTTAGATTGATAATACTAAGAGTAGTGAGTATAGTAATTGTCGTCCTATCGATCATATAAGCATAATATGGCTAATAATACGAGTTAGATTGATAATAATAAGAGAAATGAGTATAGTAATTGTCGTTCTATCGATCATATAAGCATAATATGGCTAATAATATGAGTTAGATTTATAATAATAAGAGTAATAAGTATAGTAATTGTCGTTCTATCGATCATATCTGCATAATATTGTTAATAATATGAGTTAGATTGATAATAGTGAGTGAAATAAGTATAGTGAATGTCGTTCTATCAATCATATCAGCATAATATGGGTAATAATATGAGTTGGATTGATAATAATAAGAGTAATGAGTATAGTAATTGTCGTTCTACCGATCATATAAGCACAATATGGCTAATAATATGAGTTAGATTGATAATAATAAGAGTAATGAGTATAGTAATTGTCGTTCTACCGATCATATAAGCACATTATGGCTAATAATATGAGTTAGATTGATAATAATAAGAGTAATGAGTATAGTAATTGTCGTTCTATCGATCATTTAAGCATAATATGGCTAATAATATGAGTTAGATTGATAATAATAAGAGTAATAAGTATAGTAATTGTTGTTATCTCGATCATATGAGCATAATATGGCTAATAATATGAGTTAGAGTGATAATACTAAGAGTAGTGAGTATAGTATTTCTCATTCTATCGATCATATAAGCACAATATGGCTAATAATATGAGTTAGATTGATAATAATAAGAGTAATGAGTATAGTAATTGTCGTTCTACCGATCATATAAGCACATTATGGCTAATAATATGAGTTAGATTGATAATAATAAGAGTAGTGAGTATAGTAATTGTCGTTCTATCGATCATTTAAGCATAATATGGCTAATAATATGAGTTAGATTGATAATAATAAGAGTAATAAGTATAGTAATTGTTGTTATCTCGATCATATGAGCATAATATGGCTAATAATATGAGTTAGAGTGATAATACTAAGAGTAGTGAGTATAGTAATTCTCATTCTATCGATCATATAAGCATAATATGGCTAATAATATGAGTTAGATTGATAATAATAACAGTCATAAGTATAGTAATTGTCGTTCTATCGATCATATAAGCAGAATATGGCTAATAATATGAGTTAGATTGATAATAATAAGAGTAATGAGTATAGTAATTGTCGTTCTATCGATCATATAAGCACAATATGGCTAATAATATGAGTTAGATTGATAATAATAAGAGTAATAAGTATAGTAATTGTCGTTCTATCGATCATATCTGCATAATATGGTTAATAATATGAGTTAGATTGATAATAATAAGAGTAATGAGTATAGTAATTGTCGTTCTACCGATCATATAAGCACATTATGGCTAATAATATGAGTTAGATTGATAATAATAAGAGTAGTGAGTATAGTAATTGTCGTTCTATCGATCATTTAAGCATAATATGGCTAATAATATGAGTTAGATTGATAACAATAAGAGTAATAAGTATAGTAATTGTTGTTATCTCGATCATATGAGCATAATATGGCTAATAATATGAGTTAGAGTGATAATACTAAGAGTAGTGAGTATAGTAATTCTCATTCTATCGATCATATAAGCATAATATGGCTAATAATACGAGTTAGATTGATAATAATAACAGTCATAAGTATAGTAATTGTCGTTCTATCGATAATATAAGCATAATATGGCTAATAATATGAGTTAGATTGATAATACTAAGTGTAGTGAGTATAGTAATTGTCGTTCTATCGATCATATAAGCAGAATATGGCTAATAATATGAGTTAGATTGATAATAATAAGAGTAATGAGTATAGTAATTGTCGTTCTATCGATCATATAAGCATAATATGGCTAATAATATGAGTTAGATTTATAATAATAAGAGTAATAAGTATAGTAATTGTCGTTCTATCGATCATATAAGCACAATATGGCTAATAATATGAGTTAGATTGATAATAATAAGAGTAATAAGTATAGTAATTGTCGTTCTATCGATCATATAAGCACAATATGGCTAATAGCATGAGTTAGATTGATAATAATAAGAGTAATGAGTATAGTAATTGTCGTTCTATCGATCATATCTGCATAATATGGTTAATAATATGAGTTAGATTGATAATAGTGAGTGTAATAAATATAGTAATTGTCGTTCTATCGCTCATGTAATAACAATATGGCTAATAATATGAGTTAGATTGATAATAATAAGAGTAATAAGTATAGTAATTGTCGTTCTATCGATCATATAAGCATCATATGGCTAATAATATGAGTTAGATTGATAATAATAAGTGTAATAAGTATAGTAATTGTCGTTCTACCGATCATAATTGCATAATATGGTTAATAATATGAGTTAGATTGATAATAATAAGAGCAATGAGTATAGTAATTGTCGTTCTATCGATCATATAAGCATAATATGGCTAATAATATGAGTTAGATTGATAATAATAAGTGTAATAAGTATAGTAATTGTCGTTCGATCGATCATATAAGCATAATATGGCTAATAATATGAGTTAGATTGATAATACTAAGAGTAGTGAGTATAGTAATTGTCGTTCTATCGATCATATCTGCATAATATTGTTAATAATATGAGTTAGATTGATAATAGTGAGTGAAATAAGTATAGTGAATGTCGTTCTATCAATCATATCAGCATAATATGGGTAATAATATGAGTTGGATTGATAATAATAAGAGTAATGAGTATAGTAATTGTCGTTCTACCGATCATATAAGCACAATATGGCTAATAATATGAGTTAGATTGATAATAATAAGAGTAATGAGTATAGTAATTGTCGTTCTACCGATCATATAAGCACATTATGGCTAATAATATGAGTTAGATTGATAATAATAAGAGTAATGAGTATAGTAATTGTCGTTCTATCGATCATTTAAGCATAATATGGCTAATAATATGAGTTAGATTGATAATAATAAGAGTAATAAGTATAGTAATTGTTGTTATCTCGATCATATGAGCATAATATGGCTAATAATATGAGTTAGATTTATAATAATAAGAGTAATAAGTATAGTAATTGTCGTTCTATCGATCATATCTGCATAATATGGTTAATAATATGAGTTAGATTGATAATAATAAGAGCAATGAGTATAGTAATTGTCGTACTATCGATCATATAAGCATAATATGGCTAATAATATGAGTTAGATTGATAATAATAAGTGTAATAAGTATAGTAATTGTCGTTCGATCGATCATATAAGCATAATATGGCTAATAATATGAGTTAGATTGATAATAATAACAGTAATAAGTATAGTAATTGTCGTTCTATCGATAATATAAGCATAATATGGCTAATAATATGAGTTAGATTGATAATACTAAGAGTAGTGAGTATAGTAATTGTCGTCCTATCGATCATATAAGCATAATATGGCTAATAATACGAGTTAGATTGATAATAATAAGAGAAATGAGTATAGTAATTGTCGTTCTATCGATCATATAAGCATAATATGGCTAATAATATGAGTTAGATTTATAATAATAAGAGTAATAAGTATAGTAATTGTCGTTCTATCGATCATATCTGCATAATATTGTTAATAATATGAGTTAGATTGATAATAGTGAGTGAAATAAGTATAGTGAATGTCGTTCTATCAATCATATCAGCATAATATGGGTAATAATATGAGTTGGATTGATAATAATAAGAGTAATGAGTATAGTAATTGTCGTTCTACCGATCATATAAGCACAATATGGCTAATAATATGAGTTAGATTGATAATAATAAGAGTAATGAGTATAGTAATTGTCGTTCTACCGATCATATAAGCACATTATGGCTAATAATATGAGTTAGATTGATAATAATAAGAGTAATGAGTATAGTAATTGTCGTTCTATCGATCATTTAAGCATAATATGGCTAATAATATGAGTTAGATTGATAATAATAAGAGTAATAAGTATAGTAATTGTTGTTATCTCGATCATATGAGCATAATATGGCTAATAATATGAGTTAGAGTGATAATACTAAGAGTAGTGAGTATAGTATTTCTCATTCTATCGATCATATAAGCACAATATGGCTAATAATATGAGTTAGATTGATAATAATAAGAGTAATGAGTATAGTAATTGTCGTTCTACCGATCATATAAGCACATTATGGCTAATAATATGAGTTAGATTGATAATAATAAGAGTAGTGAGTATAGTAATTGTCGTTCTATCGATCATTTAAGCATAATATGGCTAATAATATGAGTTAGATTGATAATAATAAGAGTAATAAGTATAGTAATTGTTGTTATCTCGATCATATGAGCATAATATGGCTAATAATATGAGTTAGAGTGATAATACTAAGAGTAGTGAGTATAGTAATTCTCATTCTATCGATCATATAAGCATAATATGGCTAATAATATGAGTTAGATTGATAATAATAACAGTCATAAGTATAGTAATTGTCGTTCTATCGATAATATAAGCATAATATGGCTAATAATATGAGTTAGATTGATAATACTAAGAGTAGTGAGTATAGTAATTGTCGTTCTATCGATCATATAAGCAGAATATGGCTAATAATATGAGTTAGATTGATAATAATAAGAGTAATGAGTATAGTAATTGTCGTACTATCGATCATATAAGCATAATATGGCTAATAATATGTGTTAGATTGATAATAATAAGTGTAATAAGTATAGTAATTGTCGTTCGATCGATCATATCAGCATAATATGGGTAATAATATGAGTTGGATTCATAATAATAAGAGTAATAAGTATAGTAATTGTCGTTCTATCGATCATATAAGCATAATATGGCTAATAGTATGAGTTAGATTTATAATAATAAGAGTAATAAGTATAGTAATTGTCGTTCTATCGATCATATAAGCACAATATGGCTAATAATATGAGTTAGATTGATAATAATAAGAGTAATAAGTATAGTAATTGTCGTTCTATCGATCATATCTGCATAATATGGTTAATAATATGAGTTAGATTGATAATAATAAGAGTAATGAGTATAGTAATTGTCGTTCTACCGATCATATAAGCACATTATGGCTAATAATATGAGTTAGATTGATAATAATAAGAGTAGTGAGTATAGTAATTGTAGTTCTATCGATCATTTAAGCATAATATGGCTAATAATATGAGTTAGATTGATAACAATAAGAGTAATAAGTATAGTAATTGTTGTTATCTCGATCATATGAGCATAATATGGCTAATAATATGAGTTAGAGTGATAATACTAAGAGTAGTGAGTATAGTAATTCTCATTCTATCGATCATATAAGCATAATATGGCTAATAATATGAGTTAGATTGATAATAATAACAGTCATAAGTATAGTAATTGTCGTTCTATCGATAATATAAGCATAATATGGCTAATAATATGAGTTAGATTGATAATACTAAGTGTAGTGAGTATAGTAATTGTCGTTCTATCGATCATATAAGCAGAATATGGCTAATAATATGAGTTAGATTGATAATAATAAGAGTAATGAGTATAGTAATTGTCGTTCTATCGATCATATAAGCATAATATGGCTAATAATATGAGTTAGATTTATAATAATAAGAGTAATAAGTATAGTAATTGTCGTTCTATCGATCATATAAGCACAATATGGCTAATAATATGAGTTAGATTGATAATAATAAGAGTAATAAGTATAGTAATTGTCGTTCTATCGATCATATAAGCACAATATGGCTAATAGCATGAGTTAGATTGATAATAATAAGAGTAATGAGTATAGTAATTGTCGTTCTATCGATCATATCTGCATAATATGGTTAATAATATGAGTTAGATTGATAATAGTGAGTGTAATAAATATAGTAATTGTCGTTCTATCGCTCATGTAATAACAATATGGCTAATAATATGAGTTAGATTGATAATAATAAGAGTAATAAGTATAGTAATTGTCGTTCTATCGATCATATAAGCATCATATGGCTAATAATATGAGTTAGATTGATAATAATAAGTGTAATAAGTATAGTAATTGTCGTTCTACCGATCATAATTGCATAATATGGTTAATAATATGAGTTAGATTGATAATAATAAGAGCAATGAGTATAGTAATTGTCGTTCTATCGATCATATAAGCATAATATGGCTAATAATATGAGTTAGATTGATAATAATAAGTGTAATAAGTATAGTAATTGTCGTTCGATCGATCATATAAGCATAATATGGCTAATAATATGAGTTAGATTGATAATACTAAGAGTAGTGAGTATAGTAATTGTCGTTCTATCGATCATATAAGCATAATATGGCTAATAATATGAGTTAGATTGATAACAATAAGAGAAATGAGTATAGTAATTGTCGTTCTATCGATCATATAAGCATAATATGGCTAATAATATGAGTTAGATTTATAATAATAAGAGTAATAAGTATAGTAATTGTCGTTCTATCGATCATATAAGCACAGTATGGCTAATAATATGAGTTAGATTGATAATAGTGAGTGTAATAAATATAGTAATTGTCGTTCTATCGCTCATATAAGCACAATATGGCTAATAATATGAGTTAGATTGATAATAATAAGAGTAACAAGTATAGTAATTGTCGTTCTATCGATCATATAAGCATAATATGGATAATAATATGAGTTAGATTGATAATAATAAGAGTAATAAGTATAGTAATTGACGTTCTATCGATCATTTAAGCATAATATGGCGAATAATATGAGTTGGGTTGATAAAAATAAGAATAATAAGTATAGTAATTGTCGTTCTATCGATCATATAAGCATAATATGGTTAATAATATGAGTTAGAATGATAATAATAAGAGTAATAAGTATAGTAATTGTCGTTCTATCGATCATATCTGCATAATATTGTTAATAATATGAGTTAGATTGATAATAGTGAGTGTAATAAGTATAGTGAATGTCGTTCTATCAATCATATCAGCATAATATGGGTAATAATATGAGTTAGATTGATAATAATAAGAGTAATGAGTATAGTAATTGTCGTTCTACCGATCATATAAGCACATTATGGCTAATAATATGAGTTAGATTGATAATAATAAGAGTAATGAGTATAGTAATTGTCGTTCTATCGATCATTTAAGCATAATATGGCTAATAATATGAGTTAGATTGATAATAATAAGAGTAATAAGTATAGTAATTGTTGTTATCTCGATCATATGAGCATAATATGTCTAATAATATGAGTTAGAGTGATAATACTAAGAGTAGTGAGTATAGTATTTCTCATTCTATCGATCATATAAGCATAATATGGCTAATAATATGAGTTAGATTGATAATAATAACAGTCATAAGTATAGTAATTGTCGTTCTATAGATAATATAAGCATAATATGGCTAATAATATGAGTTAGATTGATAATACTAAGAGTAGTGAGTATAGTAATTGTCGTTCTATCGATCATATAAGCATAATATGGCTAACAATATGAGTTAGATTGATAAAAATAAGAGAAATGAGTATAGTAATTGTCGTTCTATCGATCATATAAGCATAATATGGCTAATAATATGAGTTAGATTTATAATAATAAGAGTAATAAGTATAGTAATTGTCGTTCTATCGATCATATAAGCACAATATGGCTAATAATATGAGTTAAATTGATAATAATAAGAGTAATAAGTATAGTAATTGTCGTTCTATCGATCATATCTGCATAATATGGTTAATAATATGAGTTAGAGTGATAATACTAACAAGGAAACATATCGAACCGCGACACACCGATTTTAATGAAACTTATGTGAAAGATAGTTCTCAAAAAAATATTTGACACGTATTTTTTTTTATCGGCAATCGTTCACATTGAAGGGGTGAAAATAGCCCTCGAAGTTGGGGGTTGAAACCATGTTTTTGGGAATATCTCCGGAACGAAAGAAGATAATTGAATTCTTTTTTTTGTAAATTGTTCGTCTTTAGATAGGAAATTTTTGTGCGTAAAAAAATTTCAAGAAACTTTATTTGTTTAAATAATATTTAAAAAATTTATCATTTTTGTTTAAATTTTTGTACTAAATGTTGATGTATTTTTTTGCAACTTCGTGTACGTAAACTATGGACAAAAATAGAGGATACGTGTTTTTGGAATTTTTTGTTTGTTGCAATGTTTATTAGATATATAATTTAACATTACCTCCTGTGAAGAGGGGCAATCAGCAGTTTTATTAAAAAAATATCATTATTTTTACAATCTTTTACATTATTTTAGCGATTTCATACCTCTTCATATGCCGTTAATTGATTTCTGAATATTTATTGCAAGCGTCGCAGGTATGAGCGCGACGCGGTTATGATCAACGCCGCGCCGTAAGGAACATAGGCTTTTATGGCCAATAGTGCTTTTATACTTTTACAGGCGTAAAGACTTCATTCTAAATAAAATATTTAGAACTTTTGGAAACTCAGAAAATAAAAATAAATTAAATTTTTTTTAACAATATTGGCCATAGAAGCCTATGTTCCTTATGGCGTTAATTATAACCGCTTCACGCTCATACCTGCGAGGCTTATAATAATTTTTGAGAAATCAATTAATTCCATATGAAGAGGTATAAAATCGCTAAAATAATGTAAAAGATTGTAAAAATAATGATATTTTTAATAAAACTGCTGATTGCCCCTCTTCACAGGAGGTAATGTTAAATTATATATCTAATAAACATTGCAACAAACAAAAAATTCCAAAAACACGTATCCTCTATTTTTGTCCATAGTTTACGTACACGAAGTTGCAAAAAAATACATCAACATTTAGTACAAAAATTTAAACAAAAATGATAAATTTTTTAAATATTATTTAAACAAATAAAGTTTCTTGAAATTTTTTTACGCACAAAAATTTCCTATCTAAAGACGAACAATTTACAAAAAAAAGAATTCAATTATCTTCTTTCGTTCCGGAGATATTCCCAAAAACGTGGTTTCAACCCCCAACTTCGAGGGCTATTTTCACCCCTTCAATGTGAACGATTGCCGATAAAAAAAAATACGTGTCAAATATTTTTTTGAGAACTATCTTTCACATAAGTTTCATTAAAATCGGTGTGTCGCGGTTCGATATGTTTCCTTGTAAGAGTAGTGAATATAGTAATTCTCATTCTATCGATCATATAAGCATAATATGGTTAATAATATGAGTTAGATTGATAATAGTAACAGTAATAAGTATAGTAATTGTCGTTCTATCGATAATATAAGCATAATATGGCTAATAATATGAGTTAGATTGATAATACTAAGTTTAGTGAGTATAGTAATTGTCGTTCTATCGATCATATAAGCATAATATGGCTAATAATATGAGTTAGATTGATAATAATAAGAGTAATGAGTATAGTAATTGTAGTTCTATCGATCATATCTGCATAATATGGTTAATAATATGAGTTAGATTGATAATAATAAGAGCAGTGAGTATAGTAATTGTCGTACTATCGATCATATAAGCATAATATGGCTAATAATATGTGTTAGATTGATAATAATAAGTGTAATAAGTATAGTAATTGTCGTTCGATCGATCATATCAGCATAATATGGGTAATAATATGAGTTGGATTCATAATAATAAGAGTAATAAGTATAGTAATTGTCGTTCTATCGATCATATAAGCATAATATGGCTAATAATATGAGTTAGATTTATAATAATAAGAGTAATAAGTATAGTAATTGTCGTTCTATCGATCATATAAGCACAATATGGCTAATAATATGAGTTAGATTGATAATAATAAGAGTAATAAGTATAGTAATTGTCGTTCTATCGATCATATCTGCATAATATGGTTAATAATATGAGTTAGATTGATAATAATAAGAGTATTAAGTATAGTAATTGTCGTTATATCGATCATATAACCATAATATGGCTAATAGCATGAGTTAGATCGATAATAATAAGAGTAATGAGTATAGTAATTGTCGTTCTATCGATCATATCTGCATAATATGGTTAATAATATGAGTTAGATTGATAATAGTGAGTGTAATAAATATAGTAATTGTCGTTCTATCGCTCATGTAATAACAATATGGCTAATAATATGAGTTAGATTGATAATAATAAGAGTAATAAGTATAGTAATTGTCGTTCTATCGATCATATAAGCATCATATGGCTAATAATATGAGTTAGATTGATAATAATAAGTGTAATAAGTATAGTAATTGTCGTTCTACCGATCATAATTGCATAATATGGTTAATAATATGAGTTAGATTGATAATAATAAGAGCAATGAGTATAGTAATTGTCGTTCTACCGATCATATAAGCACATTATGGCTAATAATATGAGTTAGATTGATAATAATAAGAGTAATAAGTATAGTAATTGACGTTCTATCGATCATTTAAGCATAATATGGCGAATAATATGAGTTGGGTTGATAAAAATAGGAATAATAAGTATAGTAATTGTCGTTCTATCGATCATATAAGCATAATATGGTTAATAATATGAGTTAGAATGATAATAATAAGAGTAATAAGTATAGTAATTGTCGTTCTATCGATCATATCTGCATAATATTGTTAATAATATGAGTTAGATTGATAATAGTGAGTGTAATAAGTATAGTGAATGTCGTTCTATCAATCATATCAGCATAATATGGGTAATAATATGAGTTAGATTGATAATAATAAGAGTAATGAGTATAGTAATTGTCGTTCTACCGATCATATAAGCACATTATGGCTAATAATATGAGTTAGATTGATAATAATAAGAGTAATGAGTATAGTAATTGTCGTTCTATCGATCATTTAAGCATAATATGGCTAATAATATGAGTTAGATTGACAATAATAAGAGTAATAAGTATAGTAATTGTTGTTATCTCGATCATATGAGCATAATATGTCTAATAATATGAGTTAGAGTGATAATACTAAGAGTAGTGAGTATAGTATTTCTCATTCTATCGATCATATAAGCATAATATGGCTAATAATATGAGTTAGATTGATAATAATAACAGTCATAAGTATAGTAATTGTCGTTCTATAGATAATATAAGCATAATATGGCTAATAATATGAGTTAGATTGATAATACTAAGAGTAGTGAGTATAGTAATTGTCGTTCTATCGATCATATAAGCATAATATGGCTAACAATATGAGTTAGATTGATAAAAATAAGAGAAATGAGTATAGTAATTGTCGTTCTATCGATCATATAAGCATAATATGGCTAATAATATGAGTTAGATTTATAATAATAAGAGTAATAAGTATAGTAATTGTCGTTCTATCGATCATATAAGCACAATATGGCTAATAATATGAGTTAAATTGATAATAATAAGAGTAATAAGTATAGTAATTGTCGTTCTATCGATCATATCTCCATAATATGGTTAATAATATGAGTTAGAGTGATAATAGTGAGTGTAATAAATATAGTAATTGTCGTTCTATCGCTCATATAAGCACAATATGGCTAATAATATGAGTTAGATTGATAATAATAAGTGTAATAAGTATAGTAATTGTCGTTCGATCGATCATATAAGCATAATATGGCTAATAATATGAGTTAGATTGATAATACTAAGAGTAGTGAGTATAGTAATTGTCGTTCTATCGATCATATAAGCATAATATGGCTAATAATATGAGTTAGATTGATAACAATAAGAGAAATGAGTATAGTAATTGTCGTTCTATCGATCATATAAGCATAATATGGCTAATAATATGAGTTAGATTTATAATAATAAGAGTAATAAGTATAGTAATTGTCGTTCTATCGATCATATAAGCACAATATGGCTAATAATATGAGTTAGATTGATAATAGTGAGTGTAATAAATATAGTAATTGTCGTTCTATCGCTCATATAAGCACAATATGGCTAATAATATGAGTTAGATTGATAATAATAAGAGTAACAAGTATAGTAATTGTCGTTCTATCGATCATATAAGCATAATATGGCTAATAATATGAGTTAGATTGATAATAATAAGAGTAATAAGTATAGTAATTGACGTTCTATCGATCATTTAAGCATAATATGGCGAATAATATGAGTTGGGTTGATAAAAATAAGAATAATAAGTATAGTAATTGTCGTTCTATCGATCATATAAGCATAATATGGTTAATAATATGAGTTAGAATGATAATAATAAGAGTAATAAGTATAGTAATTGTCGTTCTATCGATCATATCTGCATAATATTGTTAATAATATGAGTTAGATTGATAATAGTGAGTGTAATAAGTATAGTGAATGTCGTTCTATCAATCATATCAGCATAATATGGGTAATAATATGAGTTAGATTGATAATAATAAGAGTAATGAGTATAGTAATTGTCGTTCTACCGATCATATAAGCACATTATGGCTAATAATATGAGTTAGATTGATAATAATAAGAGTAATGAGTATAGTAATTGTCGTTCTATCGATCATTTAAGCATAATATGGCTAATAATATGAGTTAGATTGATAATAATAAGAGTAATAAGTATAGTAATTGTTGTTATCTCGATCATATGAGCATAATATGTCTAATAATATGAGTTAGAGTGATAATACTAAGAGTAGTGAGTATAGTATTTCTCATTCTATCGATCATATAAGCATAATATGGCTAATAATATGAGTTAGATTGATAATAGTAACAGTAATAAGTATAGTAATTGTCGTTCTATCGATAATATAAGCATAATATGGCTAATAATATGATTTAGATTGATAATACTAAGTTTAGTGAGTATAGTAATTGTCGTTCTATCGATCATATAAGCATAATATGGCTAATAATATGAGTTAGATTGATAATAATAAGAGTAATGAGTATAATAATTGTAGTTCTATCGATCATATCTGCATAATATGGTTAATAATATGAGTTAGATTGATAATAATAAGAGCAGTGAGTATAGTAATTGTCGTACTATCGATCATATAAGCATAATATGGCTAATAATATGTGTTAGATTGATAATAATAAGTGTAATAAGTATAGTAATTGTCGTTCGATCGATCATATCAGCATAATATGGGTAATAATATGAGTTGGATTCATAATAATAAGAGTAATAAGTATAGTAATTGTCGTTCTATCGATCATATAAGCATTATATGGCTAATAATATGAGTTAGATTTATAATAATAAGAGTAATAAGTATAGTAATTGTCGTTCTATCGATCATATCTGCATAATATGGTTAATAATATGAGTTAGATTGATAATAATAAGAGTAATGAGTATAGTAATTGTCGTTCTATCGATCATATCAGCATAATATGGTTAATAATATGAGTTAGATTGATAATAGTGAGTGTAATAAATATAGTAATTGTCGTTCTATCGCTCATGTAATCACAATATGGCTAATAATATGAGTTATATTGATAATAATAAGAGTAATAAGTATAGTAATTGTCGTTCTATCGATCATATAAGCATCATATGGCTAATAATATGAGTTAGATTGATAATAATAAGTGTAATAAGTATAGTAATTGTCGTTCTACCGATCATAATTGCATAATATGGTTAATAATATGAGTTAGATTGATAATAATAAGAGCAATGAGTATAGTAATTGTCGTACTATCGATCATATAAGCATAATATGGCTAATAATATGAGTTAGATTGATAATAATAAGTGTAATAAGTATAGTAATTGTCGTTCGATCGATCATATAAGCATAATATGGCTAATAATATGAGTTAGATTGATAATAATAACAGTAATAAGTATAGTAATTGTCGTTCTATCGATAATATAAGCATAATATGGCTAATAATATGAGTTAGATTGATAATACTAAGAGTAGTGAGTATAGTAATTGTCGTCCTATCGATCATATAAGCATAATATGGCTAATGATACGAGTTAGATTGATAATAATAAGAGAAATGAGTATAGTAATTGTCGTTCTATCGATCATATAAGCATAATATGGCTAATAATATGAGTTAGATTTATAATAATAAGAGTAATAAGTATAGTAATTGTCGTTCTATCGATCATATAAGCACAATATGGCTAATAATATGAGTTAGATTGATAATAGTGAGTGCAATAAATATAGTAATTGTCGTTCTATCGCTCATATAAGCACAATATGGCTAATAATATGAGTTAGATTGATAATAATAAGAGTAACAAGTATAGTAATTGTAGTTCTATCGATCATATAAGCATAATATGGCTAATAATATGAGTTAGATTGATAATAATAAGAGTAATAAGTATAGTAATTGACGTTCTATCGATCATTTAAGCATAATATGGCGAATAATATGAGTTGGGTTGATAAAAATAAGAATAATAAGTATAGTAATTGTCGTTCTATCGATCATATAAGCATAATATGGTTAATAATATGAGTTAGAATGATAATAATAAGAGTAATAAGTATAGTAATTGTCGTTCTATCGATCATATAAGCATAATATGGCTAATAATATGAGTTAGATTGATAATAATAAGAGTAATAAGTATAGTAATTGACGTTCTATCGATCATTTAAGCATAATATGGCGAATAATATGAGTTGGGTTGATAAAAATAAGAATAATAAGTATAGTAATTGTCGTTCTATCGATCATATAAGCATAATATGGTTAATAATATGAGTTAGAATGATAATAATAAGAGTAATAAGTATAGTAATTGTCGTTCTATCGATCATATCTGCATAATATTGTTAATAATATGAGTGAGATTGATAATAGTGAGTGTAATAAGTATAGTGAATGTCGTTCTATCAATCATATCAGCATAATATGGGTAATAATATGAGTTGGATTGATAATAATAAGAGTAATGAGTATAGTAATTGTCGTTCTACCGATCATATAAGCATAATATGGCTAATAATATGAGTTAGATTGATAATAATAAGAGTAATAAGTATAGTAATTGACGTTCTATCGATCATTTAAGCATAATATGGCGAATAATATGAGTTGGGTTGATAAAAATAAGAATAATAAGTATAGTAATTGTCGTTCTATCGATCATATAAGCATAATATGGTTAATAATATGAGTTAGAATGATAATAATAAGAGTAATAAGTATAGTAATTGTCGTTCTATCGATCATATCTGCATAATATTGTTAATAATATGAGTTAGATTGATAATAGTGAGTGTAATAAGTATAGTGAATGTCGTTCTATCAATCATATCAGCATAATATGGGTAATAATATGAGTTAGATTGATAATAATAAGAGTAATGAGTATAGTAATTGTCGTTCTACCGATCATATAAGCACATTATGGCTAATAATATGAGTTAGATTGATAATAATAAGAGTAATGAGTATAGTAATTGTCGTTCTATCGATCATTTAAGCATAATATGGCTAATAATATGAGTTAGATTGATAATAATAAGAGTAATAAGTATAGTAATTGTTGTTATCTCGATCATATGAGCATAATATGTCTAATAATATGAGTTAGAGTGATAATACTAAGAGTAGTGAGTATAGTATTTCTCATTCTATCGATCATATAAGCATAATATGGCTAATAATATGAGTTAGATTGATAATAGTAACAGTAATAAGTATAGTAATTGTCGTTCTATCGATAATATAAGCATAATATGGCTAATAATATGATTTAGATTGATAATACTAAGTTTAGTGAGTATAGTAATTGTCGTTCTATCGATCATATAAGCATAATATGGCTAATAATATGAGTTAGATTGATAATAATAAGAGTAATGAGTATAATAATTGTAGTTCTATCGATCATATCTGCATAATATGGTTAATAATATGAGTTAGATTGATAATAATAAGAGCAGTGAGTATAGTAATTGTCGTACTATCGATCATATAAGCATAATATGGCTAATAATATGTGTTAGATTGATAATAATAAGTGTAATAAGTATAGTAATTGTCGTTCGATCGATCATATCAGCATAATATGGGTAATAATATGAGTTGGATTCATAATAATAAGAGTAATAAGTATAGTAATTGTCGTTCTATCGATCATATAAGCATTATATGGCTAATAATATGAGTTAGATTTATAATAATAAGAGTAATAAGTATAGTAATTGTCGTTCTATCGATCATATCTGCATAATATGGTTAATAATATGAGTTAGATTGATAATAATAAGAGTAATGAGTATAGTAATTGTCGTTCTATCGATCATATCAGCATAATATGGTTAATAATATGAGTTAGATTGATAATAGTGAGTGTAATAAATATAGTAATTGTCGTTCTATCGCTCATGTAATCACAATATGGCTAATAATATGAGTTATATTGATAATAATAAGAGTAATAAGTATAGTAATTGTCGTTCTATCGATCATATAAGCATCATATGGCTAATAATATGAGTTAGATTGATAATAATAAGTGTAATAAGTATAGTAATTGTCGTTCTACCGATCATAATTGCATAATATGGTTAATAATATGAGTTAGATTGATAATAATAAGAGCAATGAGTATAGTAATTGTCGTACTATCGATCATATAAGCATAATATGGCTAATAATATGAGTTAGATTGATAATAATAAGTGTAATAAGTATAGTAATTGTCGTTCGATCGATCATATAAGCATAATATGGCTAATAATATGAGTTAGATTGATAATAATAACAGTAATAAGTATAGTAATTGTCGTTCTATCGATAATATAAGCATAATATGGCTAATAATATGAGTTAGATTGATAATACTAAGAGTAGTGAGTATAGTAATTGTCGTCCTATCGATCATATAAGCATAATATGGCTAATGATACGAGTTAGATTGATAATAATAAGAGAAATGAGTATAGTAATTGTCGTTCTATCGATCATATAAGCATAATATGGCTAATAATATGAGTTAGATTTATAATAATAAGAGTAATAAGTATAGTAATTGTCGTTCTATCGATCATATAAGCACAATATGGCTAATAATATGAGTTAGATTGATAATAGTGAGTGCAATAAATATAGTAATTGTCGTTCTATCGCTCATATAAGCACAATATGGCTAATAATATGAGTTAGATTGATAATAATAAGAGTAACAAGTATAGTAATTGTAGTTCTATCGATCATATAAGCATAATATGGCTAATAATATGAGTTAGATTGATAATAATAAGAGTAATAAGTATAGTAATTGACGTTCTATCGATCATTTAAGCATAATATGGCGAATAATATGAGTTGGGTTGATAAAAATAAGAATAATAAGTATAGTAATTGTCGTTCTATCGATCATATAAGCATAATATGGTTAATAATATGAGTTAGAATGATAATAATAAGAGTAATAAGTATAGTAATTGTCGTTCTATCGATCATATAAGCATAATATGGCTAATAATATGAGTTAGATTGATAATAATAAGAGTAATAAGTATAGTAATTGACGTTCTATCGATCATTTAAGCATAATATGGCGAATAATATGAGTTGGGTTGATAAAAATAAGAATAATAAGTATAGTAATTGTCGTTCTATCGATCATATAAGCATAATATGGTTAATAATATGAGTTAGAATGATAATAATAAGAGTAATAAGTATAGTAATTGTCGTTCTATCGATCATATCTGCATAATATTGTTAATAATATGAGTGAGATTGATAATAGTGAGTGTAATAAGTATAGTGAATGTCGTTCTATCAATCATATCAGCATAATATGGGTAATAATATGAGTTGGATTGATAATAATAAGAGTAATGAGTATAGTAATTGTCGTTCTACCGATCATATAAGCACAATATGGCTAATAATATGAGTTAGATTGATAATAATAAGAGTAATGAGTATAGTAATTGTCGTTCTACCGATCATATAAGCACAATATGGCTAATAATATGAGTTAGATTGATAATAATAAGAGTAATGAGTATAGTAATTGTCGTTCTATCGATCATTTAAGCATAATATGGCTAATAATATGAGTTAGATTGATAATAATAACAGTCATAAGTATAGTAATTGTCGTTCTATCGATAATATAAGCATAATATGGCTAATAATATGAGTTAGATTGATAATACTAAGAGTAGTGAGTATAGTAATTGTCGTTCTATCGATCATATAAGCAGAATATGGCTAATAATATGAGTTAGATTGATAATAATAAGAGTAATGAGTATAGTAATTGTCGTTCTATCGATCATATAAGCATAATATGGCTAATAATATGAGTTAGATTTATAATAATAAGAGTAATAAGTATAGTAATTGTCGTTCTATCGATCATATAAGCATAATATGGCTAATAATATGAGTTAGATTTATAATAATAAGAGTAATAAGTATAGTAATTGTCGTTCTATCGATCATATCTGCATAATATGGTTAATAATATGAGTTAGATTGATAATAATAAGAGTAATGAGTATAGTAATTGTCGTTCTATCGATCATATCTGCATAATATGGTTAATAATATGAGTTAGATTGATAATAATAAGAGTAATGAGTATAGTAATTGTCGTTCTATCGATCATATAAGCATAATATGGCTAATAATATGAGTTAGATTGATAATAATAACAGTCATAAGTATAGTAATTGTCGTTCTATCGATAATATAAGCATAATATGGCTAATAATATGAGTTAGATTGATAATACTAAGAGTAGTGAGTATAGTAATTGTCGCTCTATCGATCATATAAGCAGAATATGGCTAATAATATGAGTTAGATTGATAATAATAAGAGTAATGAGTATAGTAATTGTCGTTCTATCGATCATATAAGCATAATATGGCTAATAATATGAGTTAGATTTATAATAATAAGAGTAATAAGTATAGTAATTGTCGTTCTATCGATCATATAAGCATAATATGGCTAATAATATGAGTTAGATTTATAATAATAAGAGTAATAAGTATAGTAATTGTCGTTCTATCGATCATATCTGCATAATATGGTTAATAATATGAGTTAGATTGATAATAATAAGAGCAATGAGTATAGTAATTGTCGTACTATCGATCATATAAGCATAATATGGCTAATAATATGAGTTAGATTGATAATAATAAGTGTAATAAGTATAGTAATTGTCGTTCGATCGATCATATAAGCATAATATGGCTAATAATATGAGTTAGATTGATAATAATAACAGTAATAAGTATAGTAATTGTCGTTCTATCGATAATATAAGCATAATATGGCTAATAATATGAGTTAGATTGATAATACTAAGAGTAGTGAGTATAGTAATTGTCGTCCTATCGATCATATAAGCATAATATGGCTAATAATACGAGTTAGATTGATAATAATAAGAGAAATGAGTATAGTAATTGTCGTTCTATCGATCATATAAGCATAATATGGCTAATAATATGAGTTAGATTTATAATAATAAGAGTAATAAGTATAGTAATTGTCGTTCTATCGATCATATCTGCATAATATTGTTAATAATATGAGTTAGATTGATAATAGTGAGTGAAATAAGTATAGTGAATGTCGTTCTATCAATCATATCAGCATAATATGGGTAATAATATGAGTTGGATTGATAATAATAAGAGTAATGAGTATAGTAATTGTCGTTCTACCGATCATATAAGCACAATATGGCTAATAATATGAGTTAGATTGATAATAATAAGAGTAATGAGTATAGTAATTGTCGTTCTACCGATCATATAAGCACATTATGGCTAATAATATGAGTTAGATTGATAATAATAAGAGTAATGAGTATAGTAATTGTCGTTCTATCGATCATTTAAGCATAATATGGCTAATAATATGAGTTAGATTGATAATAATAAGAGTAATAAGTATAGTAATTGTTGTTATCTCGATCATATGAGCATAATATGGCTAATAATATGAGTTAGAGTGATAATACTAAGAGTAGTGAGTATAGTATTTCTCATTCTATCGATCATATAAGCACAATATGGCTAATAATATGAGTTAGATTGATAATAATAAGAGTAATGAGTATAGTAATTGTCGTTCTACCGATCATATAAGCACATTATGGCTAATAATATGAGTTAGATTGATAATAATAAGAGTAGTGAGTATAGTAATTGTCGTTCTATCGATCATTTAAGCATAATATGGCTAATAATATGAGTTAGATTGATAATAATAAGAGTAATAAGTATAGTAATTGTTGTTATCTCGATCATATGAGCATAATATGGCTAATAATATGAGTTAGAGTGATAATACTAAGAGTAGTGAGTATAGTAATTCTCATTCTATCGATCATATAAGCATAATATGGCTAATAATATGAGTTAGATTGATAATAATAACAGTCATAAGTATAGTAATTGTCGTTCTATCGATAATATAAGCATAATATGGCTAATAATATGTGTTAGATTGATAATACTAAGAGTAGTGAGTATAGTAATTGTCGTTCTATCGATCATATAAGCAGAATATGGCTAATAATATGAGTTAGATTGATAATAATAAGAGTAATGAGTATAGTAATTGTCGTACTATCGATCATATAAGCATAATATGGCTAATAATATGTGTTAGATTGATAATAATAAGTGTAATAAGTATAGTAATTGTCGTTCGATCGATCATATCAGCATAATATGGGTAATAATATGAGTTGGATTCATAATAATAAGAGTAATAAGTATAGTAATTGTCGTTCTATCGATCATATAAGCATAATATGGCTAATAATATGAGTTAGATTTATAATAATAAGAGTAATAAGTATAGTAATTGTCGTTCTATCGATCATATAAGCACAATATGGCTAATAATATGAGTTAGATTGATAATAATAAGAGTAATAAGTATAGTAATTGTCGTTCTATCGATCATATCTGTATAATATGGTTAATAATATGAGTTAGATTGATAATAATAAGAGTAATGAGTATAGTAATTGTCGTTCTACCGATCATATAAGCACATTATGGCTAATAATATGAGTTAGATTGATAATAATAAGAGTAGTGAGTATAGTAATTGTCGTTCTATCGATCATTTAAGCATAATATGGCTAATAATATGAGTTAGATTGATAACAATAAAAGTAATAAGTATAGTAATTGTTGTTATCTCGATCATATGAGCATAATATGGCTAATAATATGAGTTAGAGTGATAATACTAAGAGTAGTGAGTATAGTAATTCTCATTCTATCGATCATATAAGCATAATATGGCTAATAATATGAGTTAGATTGATAATAATAACAGTCATAAGTATAGTAATTGTCGTTCTATCGATAATATAAGCATAATATGGCTAATAATATGAGTTAGATTGATAATACTAAGTGTAGTGAGTATAGTAATTGTCGTTCTATCGATCATATAAGCAGAATATGGCTAATAATATGAGTTAGATTGATAATAATAAGAGTAATGAGTATAGTAATTGTCGTTCTATCGATCATATAAGCATAATATGGCTAATAATATGAGTTAGATTTATAATAATAAGAGTAATAAGTATAGTAATTGTCGTTCTATCGATCATATAAGCACAATATGGCTAATAATATGAGTTAGATTGATAATAATAAGAGTAATAAGTATAGTAATTGTCGTTCTATCGATCATATAAGCACAATATGGCTAATAGCATGAGTTAGATTGATAATAATAAGAGTAATGAGTATAGTAATTGTCGTTCTATCGATCATATCTGCATAATATGGTTAATAATATGAGTTAGATTGATAATAGTGAGTGTAATAAATATAGTAATTGTCGTTCTATCGCTCATGTAATAACAATATGGCTAATAATATGAGTTAGATTGATAATAATAAGAGTAATAAGTATAGTAATTGTCGTTCTATCGATCATATAAGCATCATATGGCTAATAATATGAGTTAGATTGATAATAATAAGTGTAATAAGTATAGTAATTGTCGTTCTACCGATCATAATTGCATAATATGGTTAATAATATGAGTTAGATTGATAATAATAAGAGCAATGAGTATAGTAATTGTCGTTCTATCGATCATATAAGCATAATATGGCTAATAATATGAGTTAGATTGATAATAATAAGTGTAATAAGTATAGTAATTGTCGTTCGATCGATCATATAAGCATAATATGGCTAATAATATGAGTTAGATTGATAATACTAAGAGTAGTGAGTATAGTAATTGTCGTTCTATCGATCATATCTGCATAATATTGTTAATAATATGAGTTAGATTGATAATAGTGAGTGAAATAAGTATAGTGAATGTCGTTCTATCAATCATATCAGCATAATATGGGTAATAATATGAGTTGGATTGATAATAATAAGAGTAATGAGTATAGTAATTGTCGTTCTACCGATCATATAAGCACAATATGGCTAATAATATGAGTTAGATTGATAATAATAAGAGTAATGAGTATAGTAATTGTCGTTCTACCGATCATATAAGCACATTATGGCTAATAATATGAGTTAGATTGATAATAATAAGAGTAATGAGTATAGTAATTGTCGTTCTATCGATCATTTAAGCATAATATGGCTAATAATATGAGTTAGATTGATAATAATAAGAGTAATAAGTATAGTAATTGTTGTTATCTCGATCATATGAGCATAATATGGCTAATAATATGAGTTAGATTTATAATAATAAGAGTAATAAGTATAGTAATTGTCGTTCTATCGATCATATCTGCATAATATGGTTAATAATATGAGTTAGATTGATAATAATAAGAGCAATGAGTATAGTAATTGTCGTACTATCGATCATATAAGCATAATATGGCTAATAATATGAGTTAGATTGATAATAATAAGTGTAATAAGTATAGTAATTGTCGTTCGATCGATCATATAAGCATAATATGGCTAATAATGTGAGTTAGATTGATAATAATAACAGTAATAAGTATAGTAATTGTCGTTCTATCGATAATATAAGCATAATATGGCTAATAATATGAGTTAGATTGATAATACTAAGAGTAGTGAGTATAGTAATTGTCGTCCTATCGATCATATAAGCATAATATGGCTAATAATACGAGTTAGATTGATAATAATAAGAGAAATGAGTATAGTAATTGTCGTTCTATCGATCATATAAGCATAATATGGCTAATAATATGAGTTAGATTTATAATAATAAGAGTAATAAGTATAGTAATTGTCGTTCTATCGATCATATCTGCATAATATTGTTAATAATATGAGTTAGATTGATAATAGTGAGTGAAATAAGTATAGTGAATGTCGTTCTATCAATCATATCAGCATAATATGGGTAATAATATGAGTTGGATTGATAATAATAAGAGTAATGAGTATAGTAATTGTCGTTCTACCGATCATATAAGCACAATATGGCTAATAATATGAGTTAGATTGATAATAATAAGAGTAATGAGTATAGTAATTGTCGTTCTACCGATCATATAAGCACATTATGGCTAATAATATGAGTTAGATTGATAATAATAAGAGTAATGAGTATAGTAATTGTCGTTCTATCGATCATTTAAGCATAATATGGCTAATAATATGAGTTAGATTGATAATAATAAGAGTAATAAGTATAGTAATTGTTGTTATCTCGATCATATGAGCATAATATGGCTAATAATATGAGTTAGAGTGATAATACTAAGAGTAGTGAGTATAGTATTTCTCATTCTATCGATCATATAAGCACAATATGGCTAATAATATGAGTTAGATTGATAATAATAAGAGTAATGAGTATAGTAATTGTCGTTCTACCGATCATATAAGCACATTATGGCTAATAATATGAGTTAGATTGATAATAATAAGAGTAGTGAGTATAGTAATTGTCGTTCTATCGATCATTTAAGCATAATATGGCTAATAATATGAGTTAGATTGATAATAATAAGAGTAATAAGTATAGTAATTGTTGTTATCTCGATCATATGAGCATAATATGGCTAATAATATGAGTTAGAGTGATAATACTAAGAGTAGTGAGTATAGTAATTCTCATTCTATCGATCATATAAGCATAATATGGCTAATAATATGAGTTAGATTGATAATAATAACAGTCATAAGTATAGTAATTGTCGTTCTATCGATAATATAAGCATAATATGGCTAATAATATGAGTTAGATTGATAATACTAAGAGTAGTGAGTATAGTAATTGTCGTTCTATCGATCATATAAGCAGAATATGGCTAATAATATGAGTTAGATTGATAATAATAAGAGTAATGAGTATAGTAATTGTCGTACTATCGATCATATAAGCATAATATGGCTAATAATATGTGTTAGATTGATAATAATAAGTGTAATAAGTATAGTAATTGTCGTTCGATCGATCATATCAGCATAATATGGGTAATAATATGAGTTGGATTCATAATAATAAGAGTAATAAGTATAGTAATTGTCGTTCTATCGATCATATAAGCATAATATGGCTAATAGTATGAGTTAGATTTATAATAATAAGAGTAATAAGTATAGTAATTGTCGTTCTATCGATCATATAAGCACAATATGGCTAATAATATGAGTTAGATTGATAATAATAAGAGTAATAAGTATAGTAATTGTCGTTCTATCGATCATATCTGCATAATATGGTTAATAATATGAGTTAGATTGATAATAATAAGAGTAATGAGTATAGTAATTGTCGTTCTACCGATCATATAAGCACATTATGGCTAATAATATGAGTTAGATTGATAATAATAAGAGTAGTGAGTATAGTAATTGTCGTTCTATCGATCATTTAAGCATAATATGGCTAATAATATGAGTTAGATTGATAACAATAAGAGTAATAAGTATAGTAATTGTTGTTATCTCGATCATATGAGCATAATATGGCTAATAATATGAGTTAGAGTGATAATACTAAGAGTAGTGAGTATAGTAATTCTCATTCTATCGATCATATAAGCATAATATGGCTAATAATATGAGTTAGATTGATAATAATAACAGTCATAAGTATAGTAATTGTCGTTCTATCGATAATATAAGCATAATATGGCTAATAATATGAGTTAGATTGATAATAATAACAGTCATAAGTATAGTAATTGTCGTTCTATCGATAATATAAGCATAATATGGCTAATAATATGAGTTAGATTGATAATAATAAGAGTAATGAGTATAGTAATTGTCGTTCTATCGATCATATAAGCATAATATGGCTAATAATATGAGTTAGATTTATAATAATAAGAGTAATAAGTATAGTAATTGTCGTTCTATCGATCATATAAGCACAATATGGCTAATAATATGAGTTAGATTGATAATAATAAGAGTAATAAGTATAGTAATTGTCGTTCTATCGATCATATAAGCACAATATGGCTAATAGCATGAGTTAGATTGATAATAATAAGAGTAATGAGTATAGTAATTGTCGTTCTATCGATCATATCTGCATAATATGGTTAATAATATGAGTTAGATTGATAATAGTGAGTGTAATAAATATAGTAATTGTCGTTCTATCGCTCATGTAATAACAATATGGCTAATAATATGAGTTAGATTGATAATAATAAGAGTAATAAGTATAGTAATTGTCGTTCTATCGATCATATAAGCATCATATGGCTAATAATATGAGTTAGATTGATAATAATAAGTGTAATAAGTATAGTAATTGTCGTTCTACCGATCATAATTGCATAATATGGTTAATAATATGAGTTAGATTGATAATAATAAGAGCAATGAGTATAGTAATTGTCGTTCTATCGATCATATAAGCATAATATGGCTAATAATATGAGTTAGATTGATAATAATAAGTGTAATAAGTATAGTAATTGTCGTTCGATCGATCATATAAGCATAATATGGCTAATAATATGAGTTAGATTGATAATACTAAGAGTAGTGAGTATAGTAATTGTCGTTCTATCGATCATATAAGCATAATATGGCTAATAATATGAGTTAGATTGATAACAATAAGAGAAATGAGTATAGTAATTGTCGTTCTATCGATCATATAAGCATAATATGGCTAATAATATGAGTTAGATTTATAATAATAAGAGTAATAAGTATAGTAATTGTCGTTCTATCGATCATATAAGCACAGTATGGCTAATAATATGAGTTAGATTGATAATAGTGAGTGTAATAAATATAGTAATTGTCGTTCTATCGCTCATATAAGCACAATATGGCTAATAATATGAGTTAGATTGATAATAATAAGAGTAACAAGTATAGTAATTGTCGTTCTATCGATCATATAAGCATAATATGGATAATAATATGAGTTAGATTGATAATAATAAGAGTAATAAGTATAGTAATTGACGTTCTATCGATCATTTAAGCATAATATGGCGAATAATATGAGTTGGGTTGATAAAAATAAGAATAATAAGTATAGTAATTGTCGTTCTATCGATCATATAAGCATAATATGGTTAATAATATGAGTTAGAATGATAATAATAAGAGTAATAAGTATAGTAATTGTCGTTCTATCGATCATATCTGCATAATATTGTTAATAATATGAGTTAGATTGATAATAGTGAGTGTAATAAGTATAGTGAATGTCGTTCTATCAATCATATCAGCATAATATGGGTAATAATATGAGTTAGATTGATAATAATAAGAGTAATGAGTATAGTAATTGTCGTTCTACCGATCATATAAGCACATTATGGCTAATAATATGAGTTAGATTGATAATAATAAGAGTAATGAGTATAGTAATTGTCGTTCTATCGATCATTTAAGCATAATATGGCTAATAATATGAGTTAGATTGATAATAATAAGAGTAATAAGTATAGTAATTGTTGTTATCTCGATCATATGAGCATAATATGTCTAATAATATGAGTTAGAGTGATAATACTAAGAGTAGTGAGTATAGTATTTCTCATTCTATCGATCATATAAGCATAATATGGCTAATAATATGAGTTAGATTGATAATAATAACAGTCATAAGTATAGTAATTGTCGTTCTATAGATAATATAAGCATAATATGGCTAATAATATGAGTTAGATTGATAATACTAAGAGTAGTGAGTATAGTAATTGTCGTTCTATCGATCATATAAGCATAATATGGCTAACAATATGAGTTAGATTGATAAAAATAAGAGAAATGAGTATAGTAATTGTCGTTCTATCGATCATATAAGCATAATATGGCTAATAATATGAGTTAGATTTATAATAATAAGAGTAATAAGTATAGTAATTGTCGTTCTATCGATCATATAAGCACAATATGGCTAATAATATGAGTTAAATTGATAATAATAAGAGTAATAAGTATAGTAATTGTCGTTCTATCGATCATATCTGCATAATATGGTTAATAATATGAGTTAGAGTGATAATACTAACAAGGAAACATATCGAACCGCGACACACCGATTTTAATGAAACTTATGTGAAAGATAGTTCTCAAAAAAATATTTGACACGTATTTTTTTTTATCGGCAATCGTTCACATTGAAGGGGTGAAAATAGCCCTCGAAGTTGGGGGTTGAAACCATGTTTTTGGGAATATCTCCGGAACGAAAGAAGATAATTGAATTCTTTTTTTTGTAAATTGTTCGTCTTTAGATAGGAAATTTTTGTGCGTAAAAAAATTTCAAGAAACTTTATTTGTTTAAATAATATTTAAAAAATTTATCATTTTTGTTTAAATTTTTGTACTAAATGTTGATGTATTTTTTTGCAACTTCGTGTACGTAAACTATGGACAAAAATAGAGGATACGTGTTTTTGGAATTTTTTGTTTGTTGCAATGTTTATTAGATATATAATTTAACATTACCTCCTGTGAAGAGGGGCAATCAGCAGTTTTATTAAAAAAATATCATTATTTTTACAATCTTTTACATTATTTTAGCGATTTCATACCTCTTCATATGCCGTTAATTGATTTCTGAATATTTATTGCAAGCGTCGCAGGTATGAGCGCGACGCGGTTATGATCAACGCCGCGCCGTAAGGAACATAGGCTTTTATGGCCAATAGTGCTTTTATACTTTTACAGGCGTAAAGACTTCATTCTAAATAAAATATTTAGAACTTTTGGAAACTCAGAAAATAAAAATAAATTAAATTTTTTTTAACAATATTGGCCATAGAAGCCTATGTTCCTTATGGCGTTAATTATAACCGCTTCACGCTCATACCTGCGAGGCTTATAATAATTTTTGAGAAATCAATTAATTCCATATGAAGAGGTATAAAATCGCTAAAATAATGTAAAAGATTGTAAAAATAATGATATTTTTAATAAAACTGCTGATTGCCCCTCTTCACAGGAGGTAATGTTAAATTATATATCTAATAAACATTGCAACAAACAAAAAATTCCAAAAACACGTATCCTCTATTTTTGTCCATAGTTTACGTACACGAAGTTGCAAAAAAATACATCAACATTTAGTACAAAAATTTAAACAAAAATGATAAATTTTTTAAATATTATTTAAACAAATAAAGTTTCTTGAAATTTTTTTACGCACAAAAATTTCCTATCTAAAGACGAACAATTTACAAAAAAAAGAATTCAATTATCTTCTTTCGTTCCGGAGATATTCCCAAAAACGTGGTTTCAACCCCCAACTTCGAGGGCTATTTTCACCCCTTCAATGTGAACGATTGCCGATAAAAAAAAATACGTGTCAAATATTTTTTTGAGAACTATCTTTCACATAAGTTTCATTAAAATCGGTGTGTCGCGGTTCGATATGTTTCCTTGTAAGAGTAGTGAATATAGTAATTCTCATTCTATCGATCATATAAGCATAATATGGTTAATAATATGAGTTAGATTGATAATAGTAACAGTAATAAGTATAGTAATTGTCGTTCTATCGATAATATAAGCATAATATGGCTAATAATATGAGTTAGATTGATAATACTAAGTTTAGTGAGTATAGTAATTGTCGTTCTATCGATCATATAAGCATAATATGGCTAATAATATGAGTTAGATTGATAATAATAAGAGTAATGAGTATAGTAATTGTAGTTCTATCGATCATATCTGCATAATATGGTTAATAATATGAGTTAGATTGATAATAATAAGAGCAGTGAGTATAGTAATTGTCGTACTATCGATCATATAAGCATAATATGGCTAATAATATGTGTTAGATTGATAATAATAAGTGTAATAAGTATAGTAATTGTCGTTCGATCGATCATATCAGCATAATATGGGTAATAATATGAGTTGGATTCATAATAATAAGAGTAATAAGTATAGTAATTGTCGTTCTATCGATCATATAAGCATAATATGGCTAATAATATGAGTTAGATTTATAATAATAAGAGTAATAAGTATAGTAATTGTCGTTCTATCGATCATATAAGCACAATATGGCTAATAATATGAGTTAGATTGATAATAATAAGAGTAATAAGTATAGTAATTGTCGTTCTATCGATCATATCTGCATAATATGGTTAATAATATGAGTTAGATTGATAATAATAAGAGTATTAAGTATAGTAATTGTCGTTATATCGATCATATAACCATAATATGGCTAATAGCATGAGTTAGATCGATAATAATAAGAGTAATGAGTATAGTAATTGTCGTTCTATCGATCATATCTGCATAATATGGTTAATAATATGAGTTAGATTGATAATAGTGAGTGTAATAAATATAGTAATTGTCGTTCTATCGCTCATGTAATAACAATATGGCTA